>NC_061116.1:48118180-48139021 GCF_002878395.1 Capsicum annuum
ATTAGTTTTAAATATTAGAATAATAAATAAAAATTATTCAAAAAATAGTAAATGACAATTTTGTCTGTTGCTGAGTCTTTTAATGAAGGGCAAAAAGTTCAAATCACTTTTCTAACGATCATCGCAGTTTTAATATTACACACACACACACACACACACACATATATATATATATATATATATATATAATTTTCAAATGTAATTTGTAAAATATTGTGATAACAACAAATCAACACACTTTACCTTGATCAAGTGTTACGATAGCGGTTATTTTATTCGACGATTCGAACCCCATCTATCTGAACAATGTTTTTATAATCTAATACTAAATTATTAATTAATAATTGTTATAAATATAGTTATAATTAGTTGAACCCAGGATTAATAATTGAACATAGCTATCACAAAAGTGTATTTGTACAATATAATTTATATCTAAATAAATAAGTGATTAAATTTTGTTATTTTTTAATCAACTTATTATAACAAATTTAAACAAATTAACTTTACTAAATTTTACTTTAGACTTGTTTCATCGAAATAATATCTTTATCGGTCTAGTTTAATTAGTGTTGTCAATGATACGATTCATTTTTATAACTTGTAAGTTTCAAATATAATTTTTAAAAAAATAAATGTCTATATTAATGATTCTATTAACTTCAATTTACTAATTATAAAGAATTTAAAAAAAAAATTAATATGTTTCACTCAAGCTTCATCAAGTGTTTTAAGAATTTTAGAGGTGTTTATTATTCGGCTTGATTCAAATTTACAGGATCTTATTTATAAGTTTCAAATATAATTTGAATAAATAAATTATTATATCTAATTATTTTATTAATTAATATACTTAATCTAAAAAATATATAAATTCTTGTTAATTATATGAAGATAGATACAAATTATTTGTCGTGGATAAAATCACTTACTATATATATATATATATATAACTACAGTCTACAACATAATAGATTTCATGGCAATAAGTATAAATTCTTAGTCATAGACCATATAAAATATGTATATAAATTTTAGCCACATTTATTGCTACAAATGTCACGAAAAAAAATATTGTGGTTAAATTATTTAGCAAAATAACTTTTTACATTTAACCACGACATATTTTGTTAGTATATTCATCTATAGACAAATATAAAATAATAAAATTTTAAACATTCCAAAACATGTTATTATTAAAACTCTGAGTGAATTTGAGAATTTCTTTCAAATATCACTTATATTTGATTTAGGACCACAATATTACTAAACTATCACTCTTTTCCTAAAAAAATACTAAACACCTCAAAAATATTCTTCTCTCTTAGTTGACATGACATATTATTAAAATCATATTTTTAAAATAATAAATCATTTAATTCATCAAACTCATTTACTCAAAACTATAACTTTATTCTTTTTTTAAAAAAAAATGCATTAGTTTAATTTTCCTGTTTAGAAATTCTTTACCATACTTAATCTTTATCATATTATTTTAAATGAAAATTAAAATCTCTAGATAACTTATGTAATTTAGTGATATTATTTTCTTTAGAGAACAACTGATCTTTGTAGGCAATTATATATAAAAACCTGAATGATTATCTAGGAAAATAACTCTAGGAAAAAAATATAAATACCTAAGTATGAGAATTTCTTCTTAATAAATTAATATATACTTTTAAAAAGATAAAACTATTATTTTGGTTAAATGAGTTTGCAGAGTTAATATGTTTATTATTTTTTTTAAAATGATGGTTTACTGACACAACATGCTAATTAGAAGAAGAGGAAACTTTCAAGGTACTTAGTGATTTTTTGAGAAAAATATTAATAAGTGAGTGATAGTATTGTCTTAGCAAAAACAAAATGTGATTTTTATAAGCGACTCCAAAAATATTTATAACAATCCAAGAAATTAACCTTAGAAAAAAATTGAAAGTTTAAGAAATGATAAAAGATTTCTAAGCATGAAAATTTCTTGTTAATAAATTAATATATTTTTGTAAAGAAAAGAATAAGAATATAATTTTGACTAAATAAGTTTGATGATTTAAATAAGTCTATTATTAAAAAAAAATAATTGAATAACATGGCCCGTCAATTAGAAGAGAAAGAGACATATAAGATACTTGCATTTTTTTTTTTTTTTGAGAATAATAATGATAGTTGAGTCATATTATTATCTCTAAAAAGATAAAAATAAATTTTTTAGGAAATTCAAAAAATATGAGTGGCCATTGAGAAAAATAACCCTTGAAAAAATATAGTGTGAATAGGATTTATTACTATTTATGGCCAAATTATAACCAAATTTTATGGCCAAAATCTTTTTTTCTAATATTAAAATGCTTTTAATCCATCAGAATATATATTTTGCTAGCAGATGTAATTACTCTCGGGCGTCCGACCACCCAATTATTTAACTTACTCAAAGAATTTCTACACAATCAAATCACTTAAAACTTAAAAGATAGTAACAAATTTTCTACACAATCAAATTACTTAAAAGATAGTAAAAATTTAAATTTTATGTCCTAACAATGTAAAAATTATTTACGTAATCAAGTTTCTTAAAAGGTAATTGCAAGTAGATTTACACATAATTTATGTAAATCTATTTACTTTTTAGTTCGCTTGTAAGATGAACGAGTCAAATTGTTTTAAATTTCTCATTTTATTCTTAGTGAGAAATTTTATCGTCACGCGATTCTAAATTTTATCACATACTTAAAATCACAAAATTTCCGAAGTTAAAGGAAACAACTCTTAAACTTGTTTTGAGATTTCACTTGAATCCCTTAACTCAGACTTGAACTTATCAGACACCTAATCCACCTGAAATTTGATACACCGAAGCCTTTTTTTCCCATGTCGTCTCATCAGATCTCCAGCACGTGTTACTAAGCGCTACTTACATGGAAAATTAGTCCATTCAATATTTTTCATGCGGATTAAACATATTCATTTTTTTTAATAATGCTGAAACAATTTTGCTTTTGAACAGTATTTTGGTGCAAAAGCAAAGTTTTCTTGAAATTATTTTTGAACACTTTGGTTGGAAATTTTTTTTGATTTTTTTCACCCGTGGTTCTTGAAATTTTGGTTCTTAGTGAATTTTCTTTTTCTTTGAAAATTTAGCCAAAACAATATACTCCCTCGGTTCTGATTTTCTGGCGAGTCTTGCCGAAAAATGCATCTCATTAAAAAATTCATCCGATCAGCCACCAGCAAGCTATAACCCAGCTCATAAAGCTTCGGTTCATGCTAAATCAAATCATTTTTGATAAAATTCTATCAGCAAAATGCACCGTCGCCATCACTAACTTCGACAATTTCGATCAGCCAACCAAACAACAACATTAGAAACCCACGCCATAGGAAAACTAAAAGAATTAAATTGGCTAAGGTTTTTTAAAAAACAGAAGTAACAGACCACTTGGATGAAGAAGATGATGACAGGGCTGCTTTTCTTTTTGTTATTATTAGAAATTGTATTAATGAAATAAATTTAAATGTAAATTTTTTAATAAAAATAAAAATAATAATATTTGGTATTCAATTCACACACCTAAAGAAAGTGAAGGACACTTTTCTTGTCACATCAGCATTTTGTATGTGATAGATATACATTTTGAATAATTTAGATTTTTGATAGATTAAGTTTGAATTGAAGAATCCAAGTAAAATCTCGAAATAAGTTTAATGATTTGTCAATGATTTAAGCCTAAAGAAAATGGAATGACACCTTTAGTTATAGTTGTACTACATAAAGCTCAACCATGCTGCATGCATAAAGGTGATCTAGTTGTTGTTCTTCTCACTGAGAATCCCTCACTTGTATGCAAGCTTATGAGAACAAAATACTATGGGCCACAGAAGTAGTAATTAGTTAACTACGTACGTGTCCTAGGTGTAATTAATTATGTGTCTCACTAGCCATCCTTTTTTTAAGGGATCGTTTGGTTGGGAATTTGTTATGATGGGATTGGTTATGATGGAATAAATTATATTGAGATTACTTATGATGAAATTATTTTTTATTGAGTGTTTGATTTGTTGTATTCAAAGTAATATGCATTGTATACTTTCTAAGAATAAATTAATTGATTACCAAAATACCCTCTACCTTATTTAACTTTTTCTTTATATATATTTATTTTCAAGCTTTAAATATTTATTCTTAAAAATAAAACTTTCAACTTATTTAGCTTAATTGTTTTGTGTGTGTGCATTTTCATGAGTATATTGTATGTATTTAAAAATAAATTTTTCATCTTATTTAGCTTTAATTTTTTTGTGTGTACCTTCTCATGATCATGTCGTGTGTGTTTAAAAAAAATCTTACTACTTCTTATTTAGTTTGAAATAAAAACTTCAACTTAAGTTTGTTAAAGTAAAAGAGGATTTATTGTTTATGTCACTTTGTTTAAACACATATCACTCATATAATATATACTATTAAAATTCATTTTAATTGATATATACAATATCAATTTTCAGGTGATTAAAAACTATTTAATTTAAAATATATAATTCAACAATGGAGTTGACATTTTAATTATTTTTTAGAGAAATTAAAATATATAAATAAATATAATAATTATTCAAATAAACTTAACGTATAATATATTCATAAATAATATATATATATATATATGTGTGTGTGTGTGTGTGTGTGAAATGAAAATCATAGGATTTGGGGATATTTTGTCATTTTATAATGTTATCCAAGGATAAATTAGGGTGGGATAACTTATACCACCAAATGTGTGGGATAACTTATCCCGGTACTATTATTAGTCACGAAATAAGTTTTTTCGAGTATTACCAACCAAACGATGCATTAAAAAGTTTATCCCAGGACTATTATTTTATCCCGGGATTATTTACTCTAGTACCTCACACCAAACGACCCCTAAGGGTGTTGCTAAATGACTCGAAGGCTTGTGACTCAAATTTTGTAAAATGACTTCTTTGCCCTTTGGCTCCAAAATCGCCCATATTTCCCTCCAAAATACAGAATCACCTCCTTTAAGCTCCAAAACCATTTATTTTTCCCTCCAAAAATAAAATCACTTTGACTTTTATTTTTTATTTTTTATTATTCTTTCATTTTTTTATTATTTTTTATTTCTTATATTTTACTATTCTTTCATATTTAATTCTTATATTTTTGCTTTTTCATTCTACTTTTTCCTTATTTACTCTAAGGTCTCTCGTCTAATTTGATATCTTTTAATCATTATTTTTAACTTGTAATTATTTTATTTTTTTTGTTCCAATACTTCTATCTCTTTAGTTGTTTTACTATACAAATTTTTTAACTTTTTTTATTTTTTAATTTTTAAAAATTTTAAATCCTCCATATATCTCATCTACAAAGTTCCTTCTATAATTTTTTTTTAAAAAGTAATTCAATATAACAAAAATATTTAACTAAGAGAAACCATGAATGAAATTTTTGAAATTGAAAATAGTGATAGTTCAGTCACTAAAATAGTGAGAGTTCAGTTGCTAAATTTATAATCAACATAAATCCAAATATGATTACTTTTAAAGTTAAATTCAGTTTTATTTTGTTTACAAACAAAAGAAAATTGCCTTTGAATAGCAACTCAATTGATAGTTATCAACATGATATTTCAACTGTAAATTAATTAAGTTTGACTTAAAAAATTTAGTGTAACTTTTATCTTGAGTCTAAATAACTCGCATGTTGAGTTTATATAGGTTTGACTGAAAGTTCAACTGTATTCAAAGATTAAGTAAATAAATAAAATTATTGGGATCGTCACATAATGTTATTCTAACAAACTGGTCAAAAAAATTATAATCATTGAATCACGACTTCGAGACTAGAAAGCCGCGATAAAATACAAATTTATTTTAGTTAAATTATATTTAATATTTTGGAAGTATTTTTATGTTGTTTCAATAAAATTATAAAGTATTTTCAAAATTATTTTATCTAAGAAAATTAATTAGCTTGTAAAAATTGAAGCCGTGTTTTTTTTCAATATATTGTTTATTTTTTTTTTTACTTCATCTCACAAAAAGTAAATATTAAAAAGAAAAAAACTACATAACTGAACAAATATAAACTCTTAATTATCTTATTTAGACTAAGTTTTAATTAATTACAATTCAAACTATCCCTAATAGTTATAGAAGAGGGAGTGAAAGGAGTTACAATTCATGTCTCTCTTTCCAATTAAGTACATACATACAAGTGTGAACTATAAAATAGAAATAGAAATACAAATAGAATTGCATCAACGAATAGAAAAATATAAATGATGGTGCGAATACTAATACAGTAAGTAATTGTGTTATTTTCATTATCATTCATGATTTATGCTCGACATAGACATATTTTTAAAAAATGCAAAAAAATATAAAATAGAACAAAAAGGGAGAAAGGAAAAAAAAATTCTAAAAAAAAAAGGAGAAATAGAAGTTAGAGATAGAAGAGAGAAATAAAAGTGAAAAAAATAAAACGAAAATAGGAAGAAAAAAAAAGAAGGGAAACACACACAAAAGAAAAAACTGAGGAAAAAGTACCAATAGGATTTTATTTTATTTTAAAGAAAGAGAAAACGCGGAAAAAGAAAAAAAAGGAGCAAAAAGTATCTAAAATGAAAAAAAAATTGAAAAGAAAAAAAAAGAAAGAGAAATAAAAATTAGAGATAGAAGAGAGTGAAAAAAGAAAAGAAAACGAAAGTAGAAAAGCAAAAAAAATTGAAAAAGATTGCATGTAACTGCTCTCATTGTATTTATATCTTATATCAAATAAAGACGGCTGATACATTTACTACATATGATAATTTTGAAGTTAGATTATGGGTTTCTTCAATTTGCTGAAAGTTAGGCTATTTTTTGAAAGTTTTTCACCTTGAAAATATACATAAGAGTGAATTAAGTTATTAGAAGTTAATAATTGTGTTGACTAAAAATTTAAAGCTTTTTTATTTATTTTCGCTAGAATATATATTAATAATTTATCAAATTTAAACTCAAAAAGAAATTTCAAAGCTAGTATCTTTTTAAATTTTTTTTTACTTAATCTCATGAAAATAAATTTTTAAAATATAAATAAGAGTGAAGTTGAGTTATTAGAAGTCAACAATAGTGTGAACTAAGACCTTAAAGTATTTTTCATATTATTTCACTTAAGTTTTTTAAGCCGTTGATCAAAATTAAACTCAAAAAATTATCAAATCAATTATTATTATTATTATTATTATTATTATTATTATTATTATTATTATTATTATTATTTTCGTTATTATTATTCCATCTTATTAAAAATAAATTTAAGAAGTGAAATCGAGTTACTAGAAGTCATCACTTGTGTTGGCGAGTCATAAAATTCACAAATTGAGACTCGACTTAATCCTAGTATATACTGAATCAATATTTTTCAAATAGAAGTCGACCATTTATGTTGACTATAGTGACAAATGGACACATGATTCAATCCTAACATAGATTAAATCAACATTTTTCATTTAGAAATCAATCTTTTATTTTAAATATAGTCGTGATAGATTGAGACTCGATTTGATCCTAGCAGAGATTGAATCAATATTTTTCAAGTGAAAGTAAACCATTTATGTTGATTATAATCACGACAAATTGAAATTCAATTCAATCCTAACATAGGTTCAATCAACATTTCCCAAATAAAAGTCAACCATTTATGTTGGCTATAGTCGATCGAGACAAATTGAGATACAATCCAATCCTAACATTGATTGGTGCGCATAAGCTGACCCAGACACCATGGTTATCAAAAAAAAAATATCAAAAAGTCAAACATTTATGTTGATTATAATCGTGATAATATCAAAAAGTCAAACATTTATGTTGATTATAATCGTGATAAATTGAAGCTCAATTTAATCATAATATAGATTGAATCAATATTTTTCAATTAGAAGTCAAACATTTATGTTGACTATAGTGGTGAGAAATTGAGACTTAATTTAATTTTACTACTAATAATAAAGGGCAATAAGCAGGCACGTTTTCAACATGCCTACTTCAGCTGCTTAAATCGTAATTTTACTATATCATTCTCAATTAATTAGTATATGTCATTTAAGTGTTAAAAAATAATTATATTTAATAAAAAGGTAAAATAGAAAAAAAATAATAAATCAACTCTTGGTGTTTTGTGATACCTTCTTCAGCTGTTTCAATCGTAATTTTACTTATCACCCTAATTAATTATTATAAGTCATCTAAGTATTAAAAAATAACAATAGTTAATAAAAAAGATAAATTAGACATAAAATGATAAATTAATTTTTGAAGTCTTAAATCAATTTGATTTCTTTTATGAGACTCATTTAATTTTTTTCAAAAATATTTTTTATAGTAATTTTGTTATATCATTTCTAATCAGTTGTTATAAGTCATTTAAGACACGTCTGTTTTGTTGTTTCAATCGTGATTTTATTATATCTCCTCTAATTAATTTTATGGTCATCTAGACATTAAAAAATTAATAATATTTCATAAAAAAAAATACACTCAAAATGATACGTCAATATTAATTATTTGGTTGATTATCAAAATTATATTAGTGCCATAAAAATTACGATAGAATAGAGGAAGACATAAAGTAACATATATTATTTTAAAAGGAGAAGACAAGTAAACTGGGACGATGAGAGTATTGATATCTTATTGAAAATTATGTTAAAAGCACTATAAATCACATAAAAAATATAAAATATTCGACTGACTCTCGAACTTATATCAGGGTCACTTAAATTGAAACAGAAGAAAAAATATTATAAATCACAATAATTAAAAATTTTAAATTATTTTAATGATTGATTATCTAAATTATATTTGTATCATGTAAATTGAGATAAAAAATAATAATATTGTGTCTATGCTAGCACGGGTCCTTTGATGTCTAGTCTAATATAAATTACATCAATATTTTTCAAAGAGAAGTCAAGCATTTATGTTAACTTTAGTCATGACAATTTGAGATTCAATTTAAATATAATACAGATTGAATCAATATTCGTCAGTTATAAGTCAACTATTCATGTTGATTATAATCGTGATAAATTGAGGCCCAATTCGATCCTATATTAAATTAGTGTATCCCAATTAGAAGTTAACTAATTATGTTGACTATAGTCGTGACAAATTGAAACATAATTTAATTCTAACATAGATTGAACCAATATTTCTCAATTAGAAGTTGACTATTGTGATAACTAAAGTCGTGATAATTTGAGACTCAATTTATTTTTTATTAGTTTGCAAGACTTAATTTAGTTGTGGATCTTTTAAAATGTTAAAACTGTGAATCTACACCAAATTAACTATGTAAATAGTTATGATGCTCCACATTATTAGAGTACTTCCCCCCCCCCCCCCCCCACCCCTTTATATATTACTATATATAATAAGAAGAAGTAAACTTAGGCAACAAGTCGACATGTCTGTTTGTGTTGTCTGTTTTAGTTGTTTCAATCAAAATTTTACTATATTTATTCTTAATTAATTATTATAAGTCATGTATTAGAAAATTAATAATATTCAATTAAAAAATAAAATAGATATTTATGACATTGCTGCTTTAGCTGCTTTGACCGTAATTTTATTATATTGCCCCTAATTAATTATAAAAGTCATATAAATATTAAAAACTAATAATATTTAATAGAAAAATAAAAAAATAATAATAAATTATCTCTTGATATTTAAATTAACTTGACGTCTTATATGAAATTCACTTAGTTTTTTTCACAAGTATCTTTTATGATAATTTTGCTATATCATTTCTAATTAGTTATTATAAGTCATTTAAGACATGTTTGTTTCGTTGTTTCAATCATTATTTTACTATATCACCCATAAATAATTATTATGATCGTTTAAGCATTAAAATACTTTAAATAATTCAAAAAAAAAAAGATAAAATAGAGACAAATGATATGTCAACATAAAAAATTGAATTGGCTGTCAAAATTATATTAGTGCACATAAATTGGGATAAAATGGAGAAAGACATAAGAAGAGTCAACTTAAACATGACTGTTTTTTGGAATTTAATGAAAAGTTGAGGGCATTTTAGTCTTTTTACAAGAAAAATCTACTTAAAAAATTTATCTTTTGTGCTATGTTAATTGTATCTTATTAATAACTTTAAAAAATGTTCACAATCTTCTATTTATTTACAAACCATGCCCTTAAAAAAATCCACCCTATTCTATTTATTTACAAGTTTGCCCTCCAAGCTACATTTAAGTAGGTGGGTCCCACAGTACTTTCCATAGATTTAATTTAAATTATTTAAATTTAAGTAATTTAATAATATAATAATTTTATCTTAATTAATTGCAACTAAATATTTAAAGTAAATCAATTTTACTATTTTAATTGACTTTTATATTCAAAATTATTTTTTTACTTATTTAATTTAGTAAATTTAAATTTTAAAATTATTTTTTTCTTATATAGAAATACTATTATTTAAACTTAACTTTAAATTTTTAAAGTACAAAATTAATAAATTTAATTTAATTAAATAAATTTCTAATGAGTATTTTCTTAAGATTTGTATTGGGTCAATATGTATCAAGTAAAAAAGAAAGAAAGAAAAATATATAATAAAATTTTATTATTGTGAGAGATAAACATAATGTTCTATTCAATAATGTTTAATAATATCATATTTTGTATATGCAAAATATAGCATTTCGTATTTAATTAATATATTACTCCGATGAGTTATCGATGATTACTATTGGATATAAAAAAAATTATGTTAATTTTTATAGGAGTAACATAATCAATCGCTCTTAATTATTTATTATGAGTCATCTAAATATTAAAAAAATTAATAATTAATAATATTTAATAAACAAAAAAATAGACATAAAATTCAAAATTAACTCTTGATGTTTTAAATTAAATTGTCGTCCTTCAAACAATGATTTTACTATACCTCCCCTTATTATTAGTCATTTATGTATTAGAAAATTAAGAATAACAAAATGATATGTCAACATAAAAATTTTGATTGACTATCAAAATTATATTAGTGTCATATAAATTGTGACAGGACAAAGGAAGATATAAAGCAACACATATTATTTGAAAATGAAATAAAAAGTACTGTAAATAACAATAATTAATAAAAATATTTAAAAAATTGACTGATTGCCAAAATTTTATCTATGCCGTATAAATTGGGACGAAGAGCGTATTCATATTTTATTGAAAAATTATGTAAAAAATATTATAGATCACATAATTAATAATTTTAAAAATTTAAAATATAAAATATTTGTCTGGCTCTCGAAATTATGTCATTGTCACTTAAATTGAAATAGAAGAAAAAGTATTATAAATCATAATAATTAAAAATTTAAATTATTTTAATGATTAATTATCTAAATTCTATTTACGTCAAATAATTGAAATAAGAAAATATATATTGGGCCCATGCTAGCACGGGTTATGCATATGTAGTTTACAAAAGAAGAAATAGGCAAAGTATACAATAAAATTATAAAATACGAAGATCGCCGAATTATATGACTAGTAAACCAAGATCCACGTGGAGGTTCATTCCTTATTAGAAATTATACTAGTCTTCGTATCCGCGTGATGCGTTATTGATGTTAAAAAATAATTATAAATAGGATTTCAACTCATTTTTTGTATAATTCAAATTTAAAAATCATACTAGATAATAAGTGATAAGGATTAAAATTTAATTTTTCAAAATAAATAAAAGATATGACCTGAATATCATATGTATTATTATTATTATTATTATTATTATTATTTAAATTGGGAGTAGGGGAAGGGGAATGGGGGAGGGGATTACAATGTGGGAATCAAACCCTCACCAACAAGGTGAGAATTCAAGTAACTAACCAACTAAGCTACAAAGATTCCCCATATTTATCATTATATTATAATATAAACATACTATTTTATTTCTTGAATTAATTTGTTAAGGATTCAAAAAATAAAATCAAATTCTATGTATTAATAATTAACATAGCGGTGCTCGTGTGCCTTTGTAGGTTAGTTTTATTTATTCTTTTTTTTTTTTTCTTTTTTTGTTTGTTGCAGATTTAAGAATTTTGTAGGTTAGTTTTTATTTAAATTTCATTATTTTATTTAAATTGTGTTTAAAACTTATTAATTTTAATAAAATTTATTAAAATTTTATTCTCATGTAAATAAAAATTTTAAATTACATATGCAGTTAAAATAAAGTTAAGGCCTTTTAAAATTTAGATTTATTTAAATAATAAATTTATTTTATTAAATTTAAATTTTTCATAATGGCATTTAATAGTTTTTGAAAAGTTATTTTAATTTTTAATTTTTAATAATGGTAATTAATGCTTTTTAAAAAGTTATTTTAATTTTAATTTTTTTAATACTATTTTTTGTGGTGCTGACATGTGGCACTTTTTGTTTCTTTTATTAGATATAGATAGATTTTCTATCAAAAATAAAATGCAACTAGCAATCAACATATGTATGAACACCAAAGATTACTTTATTTTCTTAACTAGGTAATTTGTCCACGCCTCACGCGGTCGTAAAAAAATCAAATCAATTAAGCTATTATCTAATATATATATATATATATATATATATATATATATATAGTTAAAGTTTATAATTATATTGGTAAAATTTGAAAAACTACGTAACAAATAGAGACTTTTATGAATTACTCTTCTTTTCTAAGAATATGAAGGCAGTAATACCGGACTTTATAGTAAGAGATAATTAGTATAAAGTCATGAAGTGTTTTGTATTAAACTTGTCACCTAATGACTATATTTAATTTTGGCTAGAAAATTATGTTAAAAACCAAAAAATTGATCAAAATAAGAACACCAATATTGAGCTAAGAGAGGTACTACGCTAATTCTGTACCAACTTATTATTATAGATTTTCAAAAGAAATTTTTTGAGAAAGAAAAATAAATTCCTTACAAACTTATGTACCATAGATTTTGTGACATACACTTTCGGCTTTCATCCTCGTCTTCCTTTCTTCCTTAATTGCAACTTTTTGTAGATAAATTTCATTTGCAATATCATAATGAATGATGACATATTACTTTCTTTTATAACAATACCAGGTGCCAAAAGAAATGAAAAGATCACAAATAAAATAAACTTTTACAAAAAAAAATTTTGATGTAATTTAAGTACACAAAATATATTAACATAGTGTAGAAATACCTTCTATTAAAGACTCTTTTTTCCTTTTCACTTTATATAAGAAATCAATAAAATTGAGAAATAATAATTTATAAAATGATTAAATTGAAAAATACATTCCCTGTACTAAAAACACCAATCCTAACTCTCAAACAAACCTTCTACGTGAATCAGAAAATACTTTCCCCTATATTGTATGTTACATGCTCTTCAAGCAGGTCAATTTTCTACAAAAAAGCTTGTTCGTTGATCTTCTCATTTGTTTGACAAAATCCCAAAATATTTATCTAATTTGCTTCTCATAGCAACCAAATATTCACTGTTTTTTTACTGCACAAACTTGAACACTAAAAATTAGATTAGATTGAAAGCTGAAAATAAGATAACTACGAAGGGCTAGAAAAGTAAAAGTAACGCAAGTAAAATAAATATATGAGGAAAAAAAGATAAATATAAATCGATACATGCTAAAAGGAAAAAGATTGAAAGCAAAAAAGATAAGCAAAAAGAAAAAGAAAAGTGAAAACAACTAGTTACCTCTTCCATGTTAAAATGTCCATTTCAAAAATGTTAAACATAGTTTATATCTTTCAATGTTCATTATATACAAAAACGTAACTTATTAGAGGATGAATAAAGAGGAAACGACCGAATTAATACCAAGGGAAAATGAAAGGTTTCAGGATAGCAAATGAGTAATAATGAATATTACTAATAAGTGAAGAGGAAAGGACTAAGGGGAAGGAGAAACTGAGAGACAAGAAAAAATAATGTCAGCTAATTTTAGGTGTGTGGAAAGTGATTTTATCAAAATCGGATAGTTTTCAATTGGGAAGGGGGAATATTTTGGATATGAAAAATAAAAGTGAAAATACAATATCACTCTCCCTTATCACTTTAATATCCAAATTATCGATCAAAAAGTATAATTTGAGGCAATAGTTTTCAAGTCAAATATAATTTTTGTTTTTTTTAGTTTTATTTCTATTCTCTCTCCATATCACTTAGCAAAAAGTAGTCAGTACGAACAGGTTATTATTACTCCCGACTTGCATACATATACATTAGTACTGTATTGGCCTGCTGTATATGACACATTGAAAGTTTTGATTTACCCGTGAATGGAAACCGTATGTAGTCGTTTTACATTAAAATTATTAAAGCCGTCAATATGGTCTGGCCCGATGGATCGGCTCGATTCGACTTTTAATTTGATGAAGTTGGACTTTAATTTTTGCAGCCAATTTAAGAACAGAGTTTTTTATCCCAGTCCGTATAAGCCAGTGATCCGTGGGGCTTGAGCAATGTGGGTTGGGCTAGCCCATGGACCGGCCCATAAGTCAAATACATGCAACTATTTAGATTGCTTATTAGTATTTTATTTGGTTCGAAGGATATCATGTCAAAAGTTATTTAGTTTCGCTATTAAGAGTATTTTTGGGGGGTGTTAGAGACTTAATTAACAAGTATTAATAATTAACACTATGTAATATTGTCTGGTAATATTTATGTTTACTAACATTCTAAAATTAAATTATAAAATATTACTCCTTCCTTCCCATTTTATGTGTCGTCATTTAACCGGATACGGAATTTAAGAAAAAAGAAAAGACTTGATAAAATTTATCAAATTATCCTTTGTGCCAATATCTTTTTTTAATTAAGTGGGACCAATAAGGGTAAAAGGGTAATTGTGTCTTTAAAAAGTTGCCTAATAAGGAAAGGCGACACTTATTTTGGGACGGACTAAAAAGAAAATGATGACACATAATTTGGGACGGAGGTAGTATTTTTTAAAAAGTGGGTTGACTCGTGATGCCCGCACCCCACAAAGTAATGGTGGGCTTGGTGTTTTTTGCCGATCATTTTGATGGGTCAGCCCGGCCTGACCCGTCGAACTCAACGCCCATATGGGCTAACCCGGATGGATTGGGCTGACCTCTATTGACAGCTTTAAAAACTATGTCTTCAAAAGAGATTTCATGTAAGAATAAAGGGAAAAGACATCATTTTCACCCCATACTATACAAGAAAAGTCTAAACCACACCTAAATTATATAAGTGACCTATTAATGTACCTTTACTATATAAAAGTGATATTATTACCTCCCCGCGACCCCCATTCTAAGGCGCGTGTATTACACTTATTTTAGGCGCGTCCAACTTATTAAATAACAAAAGTAAACAGCTAAAAACATTAAGGGAAAAGGCATCGTTTCCACCTCAAACTATAGTTGAAAAGTCAAATCCACACCTAAATTATATAAGTGACCTATTACACACCTTAACTATAAAAAGTGATATTTTTTACTGACGTGGTGCTGACGTGGCAGCGTGTGTAAAACACTACACCACATGCAAGTGGTGGTAGCCTGACAGGATGTAAATAGTTTCACTTTTTTATAGTTTAGGTGTGTAATAGGTCACTAGTATAGTTTACGTGTGGTTTCAACTTTTCGAGTATAGTTTGGGATGAAACGATGCCTTTTCTATAAGAATAAACTACATTTTGGTCTCGCGTGACCACATAATTAACTGATGTAGAGTTGTAGACTCTAATTAAACATGATCAGTTTAAGGACCCTTTTTGACCATAATTTTAGAAGCATCTTTTAGAAAAAATTTGGGTTAAATATATGTTTGATTATAGAAATTATCTAATTTAATTTTTGAGAGATTAGTTTTCAAATATCAAAATCTACTTCGAAAATGTTTTTATATAACTTTTGGTTTCATTTTAAATGTTAAAATTTGTCTCAAACTTTTCTATTTTATAAAAAATCCTTCTCCATTGATTACTTTAGATTTATTTTGCTTCATTTATAAGAATTTTCTTCAAAATTGTATACCTTTGTCAATGTATGAAGTCTCTCATCTTCTACATGGAAGAATATTTGCTTGTGTTGTATAATTTTTTCTTCAGATTTTGTAAATGCTTGTCAATATATGACGTTTCTTATCTCCGATCCTCATAAGTAATTGTAAATTTGACAAACTGTAGTATCTACTAATTTTGTTGTTTGCAGTTTTTATTAGAATTTCCACATTAGTAATTCCGCATAAATTTTTGAGTCAGGAGCCTAAAGGACAAGTTTTTTCATTCAAAATTTTAAAAAAGTATATCAAAATGAAAAGAAAAAAAAAACCAGACAAGGTAATTGTCATTAAAAGTTAACACCATTTAGTTACATGGTAAAGTGTAAAGTAAAATCATGATTTTATCTTACAAGGTAAATGGAGATACTTACCTTATTCTTTGACTTAAAAAGTCAATGGAGCTTGAAAATTTAATGACACCGATGTACTCCCTCCCTCCATCTTATTTATTCACTTTTTCTATTTGGGATGTCCAACAATACTTGTCCAATTTATGAAATCTGTAGACACGTGATTTTTGATCCTCCCCGAGTGTAATATATATATTTTTCAATATTAAATATTTATATATAATCAGATATTATTTTAATTATTATTTTATTTTTAATAAATTTTTAGTTACTAAATAACTAAATGAAGTTAATTTTAGGATTTTTTTTTCCAATTTTTAAAAAATAATAATACAAACATTTTAAAAAAATATGTTTCTTTTTAAATAAATAAGTTAGTAGTGTTTTAGTACTATCTTAATTATATTTATTTTTGACTATTTTTAAACTTTTATTGTATTTTCTTAAATATAAAAATTAATTAGTTATTATTATATTATATTATTATTATTATTATTTTATTTATTTATTTATTATTTTTATTTGTTATTATTATTATCTTCTTTTTTTAAAAAAAAAATTAAAAATCTTATCCTATCCTAACCTACCCCAACCACCCCCTATTTTTTCTCCAACTCCGTCAACCTCCCACATCACACCCCTATATATACACACACTACAACACATGGACAACATATACACACACGAGAAAGACAACAAAAAAAACTAAGAACAAACAAAAAAAAAAAAAAAAAGAAAGAGAGAAACAAAAAGAGAAAAAAAAGGGAGGAAAATTGGAAAAAAAAAAAAAATGAAAGACAACAACAGTAAGGGAAAAACAAAACAATCTCAATACTTTCATGGTCATACGCACACAAACTGGACAAAAACAAAAAGAAAGAAAAGAAAAGTGTTGCAAATAGTTGAGGTTGGGTCCCGTTTGAGTTTCCGATGACGATATTTTTTTTTCTCGATTTTAAATCATCACACAGGTTCATATCAAATTTCATATTATTTATTTTATAAGTTTTTGTTATAAATCGATTTGTGAATGAATTTATTTCAATGGCTTCTTCTATTATTTAGTATGTTTAATTTATTATTTTTTTGTAATTCATGCTTTATATCTTTATTGGTAATTCGTATGTTGTTTTCGAAATAATATTAGTTAGATTGATTTTGAATTTTAAATGAGACGATCTTTAAAATTATTTGTGTTTTAATATGTAAAATTGTGCTAATTGACATGCATTTAGTATGTTGTTATGTTAAAGATCACAATTAATGACCCATGAATGCATGCATGCAAGAACAAAAACAACAATTAAAAAAAAATTTAAAAAATGAAATGAAAACCATAACATGTTAAGAATAAAGGATTTTTTTTATTTTTTATTTTTTTAAAAACTTGCATGATTATATATATATATATATATATATATATATATATATTCATATTAGTTTAGTTATGGTAATTTTGTTAAATGTAACACGTGATCATATTTTATTTATTTATTTATTTATTTATTTTTTTGTTGTTGTTAATTTCTTTATGATAATTTTGTTAAATATAACTTTATTAATTAACTTATAATGTGATTATGTTATTTTGCTTTTCATTAATTTTGTTTAGCCTATATATAATTTTGTTCACCAAGCGTAAGATTAATCCGTTTAGGAAGATTTATTTATATAGATATATAATAGTCATAATTCATAAAGGAAATGAAAAGAGAGGAAAAACCCATTTAGCGAGGGAGAAAGACGAGTTGCGGATTAATTCTAAAACTCGTTGCAAAATAAAGAGTGAAAAAGGATCAAATAAATAAGATAAAATGATCTCAAATTTTCAAGAAATGAAGTAAATGCTTTTTTAATGCTAGATAAGCTTTCACGTTTAATAAATTTTGTCTCGATGAAGAATGCGGCGTACACATCTTTTTGAGACGTTTAAAAATAATTCGAGGATGCAATATTGCACCTCGGTAAAGATAGTTTTAAAATTAATTTTCATTAGTTTAATATAAGAGGTATAGACAGATATTTTCGGTATAATTAAAAATGAGCAAATCAGACCTGGAAACATAGTTTATTCAAAATAGTTTAAGTCAAGTTAAGTTAATAAAAACGATCGTGCTAGAACCACGAAACTCGAGGGGTGCCTCACACCTTCCCCTTGGTCAATAGAATTTCTTACCCGGTCTTCTGTTTTCGCAGACCAAATAAGAGTCATTTTCTTTTGATTAGGGATCATAAAAGGTGACTTGAAACACCATAACTCAATTCCAAGTGGCGACTCTGTAAATAAATTAATACCTATTCAATACCGTCACTTTGTTTTGAAAACCCTTTTACCTCGATCCTCCGGACGAAAAAGGGGTGTGACATCTCTCGCGACTTTGCTGGGGAATAATAAGAATTCAAGCTTTTTTATATTGACTTATAGTTACTTTAATTATTGTTGATATTGTTTTTGTTGGCCTTAGTGCTACTTGTCGCTTATTTACTGTTTTGATATTGATTGAACTATATTATATACTGTCTTCTCTTGCGCACCCCCTCCGAGTCATTGAAATAGGATAGAAGGAATGCAACGCATGCATCCTACTTTCTTTTTGAGATAGTCAGAGTGTCAAGGCACCTGGTGAAGGATTATAGTCCCACATGTTAGGCGGGGTTCGGATCGGCAACGAAGGCGGTGTTGCTCTGCTACCGACCAAGTTGTCCCTTCCTGGCTTGAGTGTCCGCTCGGATAAACCAGTCTAGACACCTATTCCTATTAAGCTTAAACTTAGAAGAACTGAAAACTCAAAATCTGGTTATCCCTATTAGGTGCCGCTTTATTTGCATCATATGTACTTGACTTAGCGGGACTCGGTACAGGGGTCGGGTCTGTCTAGGACAGGTAACCTACTTTATAAAGACCAACATGTGCATCCTACGTGCTCTTTGACATTTGTTTGGAAGGCTATTTGTGTGTTGACCAGATTTTAGGCAACATTAAAATGCAAGAGATTAAATTATCGTCACATTTAGTGAATCATTTTTGAAAGAAAAATTTTATTTTTTTTAAAAAAAATTTTTAGTAACATAGTTTTATGGTTTTTTTGAACTATGAGGGTCTGATTTTCATCCTTTAGTAAGATACGTAGGAAGTCCTTCTCAGGATACGACCCTATATTTTGAAAAATTATTCATAGATTTATTGGAGAATATTTTGAAAATATGATTACTTTCATAATTATTTTTCTAATCCTCAAGTCCAATTTTTATATATCTTAATAGCCCTGAATCTTTAGGGATCATGAGACTAAGTTTTTACAAAATAAAAAATATATATAAATCTTAACAGTCCTGAACCTTTAGGGGTCTTGAGGCTGAGTTTTGTACGACATAATTTTCAAGAACTACGTATACCTAATTCTCATCTTAATGAGATACGTAGGCAGTCTTCAATGGATTCGGTGATCTTAAAAAAATGGTTGTCATTCCTTTTATAAAAAAAATTGTTGTAAGGAAAAAAAAACATATTAGTTAATAAATAGAAAAAAAATTGTTTCTCATTATTCAAATAAATTTAAAAAAAGGGTATGTTTCTTCGTATCTCCAATTTTCAAGAACTACGCACACCTGATGCTCATCTTAATGAGATACCTAGGTAGTCCTTCACGGATTCAGTGACCTTAATTTTTTTTTTATTAGTTTTCTCCAAAATCAAAATAATATTTAGTGGTTGGTTTGTGGCTAAATTGACATCTCACCCATACAACATAATGTCCAAAGAACGGGTAAGATGATCCACAAAAAAATGATATAGGGTCTGAGATGAGTTGGTGTAGATTGTTAGAAATGAGGAATAAAAAGAAATGACCTGAAAAGTGAGAAATTTGGAGCAAAATATGAGAAACATCCAAATACTGAAAGAGAGAAAGAGAGTTCTCACAAGGATTTTTACATGTTTCAATGTTCACTTACCTCTAAACTTCAAAACATCAAAGTCGGACATGTACGAGGGTCATGGTGATCTTTTGACTCATGTGGAAAAGTTTTGTAATCAATTAAGAGGAGTAAGCGGAAAGAGAAATTGCTGATAGCTTACTTTGGAGAGAGTTTAACGGTGATAAATTCAGAATGGTTGGGACACAAAAAAAAAACAGATCATGTCACAATGAGCGTGGAGACTCCATTAAGGCCAACATGCAAATCAGTGGCTAAGTTGTCAAGCTGAGCAATTGAGAAGTCACCTCTCTCCCTACTAGGAAGAGGTCTAGTAGTTTGTTTTCTTTTCTTTTCTGTTACCCAAATTATTTTAAGGTTGTAGTTTAGAACTTATCTTGTTTGATTTTCTTATCGTTTTTGTTCAAACCCTTCTATCTTTCTGTCAACAAAATGTGTGTCCCTTTTG
>NC_061116.1:48142021-48142594 GCF_002878395.1 Capsicum annuum
AAATGGCTTCTAAGAATATTTTTAGTTTCACCAATAACATTCATGTTAGAGCCAAAGATCAATAAATCATCAATATATAGGCAAATAATAACATGTGAATTATTTCAAGACTTATGATATATGCACTTATCACACATTGTCAATCATGCAGGAATCAAACTTTTCATGTTATTGATTTGGTGCCTGTTTTAAGCCATATAGGGATTTATTGAGTTTACACACTTTGCTTTCTTGGCCATCCTCAACAAAACACTTGGTGTAACGTCCCGATTTGCTGAACCAGAATGCTACACAGTGCTTATGACCCGAGGGACCACAAGCTAACCCATGACTAATATCTGTACCTGTACACTGTATAATATACTTGTAGAATACAAAAAACATGAACAATAGACCATAAGGTTCAACTGAATAGAATATCTGATAAATAATAACATCCATATAGGGTAACAAATACCCAAAACAACTGAAAGCTAAATCTAAAATCTGAACTAAATCTAAAAACCTTTAAATACTGTCTGAAATAAGGAGTTGAAGGAACATGTCTCCAACTAACTCCGTCTAGCAAAACAG
>NC_061116.1:48142694-48172694 GCF_002878395.1 Capsicum annuum
AAATAATAACATCCATATAGGGTAACAAATACCCAAAACAACTGAAAGCTAAATCTAAAATCTGAACTAAATCTAAAAACCTTTAAATACTGTCTGAAATAAGGAGTTGAAGGAACATGTCTCCAACTAACTCCGTCTAGCAAAACTGAACTGAAATAATGAATGAAATAAAATAATATTATCCTGGCATGGATGAGGACTAACTGTAACTCTGCGACTGAAATGCTACTGCTGATCTGAAACTCGTGTCTCTGAACCTATGGTATAACATGAAAGAAAGCACCATACCGCAAATGCGTCAGTACGACTAGGAGTACTGAGTATTCGAGTGAGGTAGGCTAAATACAAAAGGGTTTACATGCATGAACAATGTTAACTAACTGACCAATATAAACGTGAGAGTGCAAGTATGCATACATAGTAACTGAGATCGTGAATATGTGATATCTGGATCTGTACGCTAATACATAGTTTACTATTTTCTAACATGACTGTTACTGAAATTATGATAGCATGGATGACTGTGTCTGATAGTCTTGAATCTGATGGAACTACCTGAGTTCCATACTGTAACTGAATTGACTGTAACTGAAAGTTCTGGTATACTGAAATCTAAAAAACTATCTGAGTTCTTTTACTGAGACTGGGACTGAAACTGTGAAAGGTAGTTGCTTAACTGACATTCCCCAATAACGCATATAGCTAGGTTTGGGTCCAATCTCTGCCCCGATTGGAAGGGTGTCAATACCGCACCACTAGTAAGGACAGCTGTGAGTGACCCTTAGCTGGCAGGTACAAGAATGAGAATGGTGGAAACCCTAAACTGACAGGCTAAGCCACCTCATCCACCCTAATCTGGCAGGTTAAGATGTCTCAACCTACGCTTACTATGTAGTTCTGGAACACAAGGATGACTACTAAGAATCACACGCTAAACTGGCAGGTGAATTCCCATCCTTGGGTTCACTCGATGCTAACTTCTGCCCCTATCTGAAGAGACTGGACATGATTTAACTGGTTGTACATAGACTGAGTAACTGACTTCTGTTGATTGACAGAATAGTACTACTATTTGAGAATTTATTGAGATCATGAGATTTCTGAGATTTCCTGAGTCACATGACTGACTGAGTTCTATAGATCATGGCTTGACTGAGATTATCATGATAACGTGATATGGCTCTAGGCACACAGCTATATTTTTTGGGTACTAGTACCCCCAGGACTCGATGGAAGGAAACTAACACAAAACTGACTTGATCATAAAATGGAGTCCACAATTCACCATATCATAAGTAGGGGATTTCACACTAAGCATAGTTCTCAATATCTTACGTATGGAAGGGAAATTCACACAACATGTGTATACTTGCATAGCTTCAATATCATGCTCAATCCATATCACAACAATGATGCATATAAATCACATGGAATTTATCAGAAATCATAAAGCATAGAGCATGGACTTGTCATTTAAGCACTATTAAATCATGGGACATGAATTCTATCATCCTAGGCCTTTTATCAAACACTTTTCATGCATTCTTTTAGCTTAGGTGTGTTCTTGAATCTCACCATATTAAACCACATAAATATCATGGGTTTCAACAAACAAACACATATACTTCATGAAAACACCTTTAGATATCATCTTGAAACTTAAACAACAATCATCATCATGTACATGGTCATATCATAATAAGACAATCACAATATAATATTTAAAACATGGTTCTTGAGCTCTATGAATGAAATGGATCCATAGATGAATACTACGCATACCTTAGATAGAAGATTCTTGATGATTGATGGAGAAATTTGCTTGAAATTGAATCCCCAATTGAAAATCCTAATGTGTTCTTGAGAGGATTTTGAGAGAAAGAGTATGTTTTGGTGAAATAAGGGCTTAATTTCGTATTTATGGAATATATAGAGAGGTGGAAAGATGACACAAATACCCCTCTAGATGTGTCATTTAATTTCTGTGTAAATTACCCGATTTGGGCCCCCGACGCGATGCAAAGATATCGCATTGCCCCCCATTTCTAACCTGAAAACTCACCGCAATGCGGTGGAATCACGGAGAGACACTGGAAATTGACAAACGTCATTTTGGTCGTGCCACTGACTGAAATGACGCTGCTGAAACTTTAAATTGCCATAACTTCTTCACCGGGTGTCCGTTTTAGGCGAATTTGGTATCGACAAAAAGATTATTCAATTCTATACAATTTGGAGGGTATAAATATGCCAAAATACCATCTATAAACCAAGTTATGCTCATTCAAAGATGACCTATGTGAAATCATACATGAAAACTTGGTGGATTCAAAAGTTCTTAGCTTGGCTTAATCTAAGTGACTATTATGAATATGCTTAACACATCATAAGCTATATTATCACTAGGATACTCATCCTAATTCATGTACTCTAATATGAATCACAGGATAGGAGGTTTCATGTGTAGTAACAATGGTACATTTTCTAGCTTAGAAATATACAGGGTATTACAATATCTCCCCCTTAGAAACATTCGTCCTCGAATAAGACTAACTAAAATGGGGATAGATGATAAAATGGAGTACGTGCAAGATATACACTACTGTAACATGATCTCATGACGAACATGACTGATAAGCTAAACATATCCTGCTGGATATGCATATCTGATGTATGAGTAACTGATTCATGAACGTATAACTGAGATTTCTGATAACTGAGTTCTCCCAATGAGAATGCATATTTGATGCATGATTATACACTAGACTGATACATGAATGCATGACTGAATATGCAATGGTACTTCATACCAAATTTGTGATGAAACGTGAGCATGAACTGAATACCAAGTTATTTAGAATACTGAACGGGAAACTGAATAAACTTAAGGAGAACTGTTACCTTGAGCTTGATCTAGATTGGCGGAGAAGAGGAGAGGATACTTGGTACGCACGTATGCTTCTGCTTCCCAAGTAGCTCCCTCAACGAACTGATTTTGCCAAAGAACTTTGACTAGAGAGACTTCTTGGTTCCTAAGTCTATGAATCTGATAGTCTAGAATTTCAACCAGAATTTCCTCATAGAAGAGACTGTTCTGACTGTCAATGCTCTGAATAGGGACTACAACTGATGGATCACCTATAAATTTCTTGAGCAAAGAGACATAAAAGACTGGATGAACTAAGGCTAGATCTAAAAGCAATTCGAACTCATAAGCTACCTTGCCTAAGCGACTGAGAATCTTGAAGGGACCGACATATCGGGGATTGAGCTTTCCCTTCTTGCCAAACCGCTTCACTCTCTTCATGGGAGAGATATTTAGATAGACATAGTCATCAACCTCAAACTCGAGATCCTTTCTACGAACGTTAGCATACGACTTCTGTCGGCTCTGAGCAGCCCGGAGTCTTTCTTTGATTAACTAGAATTTCTCTAAGGCGTCGAATACTAAGTCAAGCCCTATGACTAAGGCCTCACTAACTTCGAACCACCCGATTAGAGATCTGCACCTCCTACCATAGAGAGCTTCGAATGGAGCTATTTTAATACTGGAATGATAGCTATTGTTGTATGCAAACTCAATCAAAGGCAAGTAGCATCCCAACTTCCCTTGAAATCAAGTGCACACACCCTTAGCATATCTTTAAGAGTCTGAACGGTCCTTTCTGCTTGACAATCTGTCTGAGGATGAAAATTTGTACTAAAGATAAACTTGGGTACCAAGAACCTTTTGGAATGCTTTTTAGAAGTGAGAGGTGAACTGGGTACCTCTGTCTGAGATGATAGATAATGGAACATCGTGTAATCTGACCAACTCCCTGATATAGAGTTTGGCGTAATCCTCAATTGAATAAGAGATATGGACTGGAAGGAAATGGGCTGACTTGGTCATTCTATTTACAATAACCCAAACTGAATCATGCTGATGACGAGTTTGAGGCAAACCCGTCACAAAGTCCATGTTCACTTCTTCCTACCTCCAAGTAGGAATGGTAAACTCCTGTATGGAACCACTAGGTTTCTAATGCTCTATATTAACCTACTGATATATAGGGTACTTAGCCATAAATTCTGCAATATCTCTCTTCATCCCACTCCACCAATAGATCTCCCGTAGGTCGCGGTACATCATAGTGGCCCCTGGATGAATAGAGTATCATGCACCATGCGCTTCTGCAAGAATTCACTGCTTTAAATCATCTACACCTGGAACAAAGAGACAACCCTGACAACGAATGACACTATCTCCCCCTTAGGAGAAGACCTCTACTTTATGATTATGAACTGACTCTTTTAGCTTGACAAGGCTAGAATCCCTGTCTTGCTTTTCTTTCACCTCAGAAACTAAAGATGACTCTGAACTATCCTGAACACATACACCACCCTTTGAAGAATCGACTAAGCGAACACCTAGTCTGGAAAGCTGATGGATTTCTTGAGCTATTTTCTTCTTGCTATCCTCAACATGAAAGACACTACCTATGGAGAGTCTATTGAAAGCGTCGGCCACAACGTTGGTCTTGCCCGGATGATAAAGGACACTCATGTCATAATCTTTCAAGAGCTCTAACCACCTTCTCTGACGAAGATTAAGATCTTTCCGAGAAAAGACATATTGAAGACTCTTATGATCTGTGAAGACATCTACATGAACTCTATACAGATAATGCCTCCAAATCTTCAAGGCAAATACTACGGCTACTAACTCAAGATCATGAGTAGGATAATTCTTCTTATGGGGATTTAATTGCCTGGAGGCGTAGGCTATGACCTTACCATGCTGCATGAGGACACAACCTAAACCTACTCTGGATGCAACACAGTATACTACGAACCCATCTGAACTATCTGGAAGAGCTAAGACTGAAGCTGAGGTGAGTCGAGTCTTTAATTCCTGAAAACTCTTCTCGCAAGGATCTAACCACTAAAACTTGACCTTCTTCTGAGTCAATATGGACATGGGGGGATGTAATAGAAGAGAATCCCTCAACAAACCGCTTGTAATAGCCAGCCAACCCAAAAAACTCCTGATATCTGATGGAGAGACAGGGCGAGGCCAATTTCTTACCGCTTAAGTATTCTGAGGATCTACTCTAATGCCATCATTGGAAACAATATGGTTAAGGAATGCTACCAACCTTAGCCAAAACTTTCACTTACTGAATTTGGCAAATATCTGGTGATCTCTAAGAGTCTGATGAATAATTTTGAGATGGTCTGAATGATCACGCTCTGTGCGGGAATAGACTAGGATAACATCTATAAAGACTATGACGGATATGTCCAAGTACTGCTTAAACACACGGTTCATAAAGTCCATGAAAGCGGCTGGGGCATTGATAAGACCAAAGGACATAACTAGAAATTTGAAGTGACCATACCGAGTACGGAAAGCTGTCTTCGGGATTTCATATCCTCTAACTCTAAGCTGATGATAGCCTAATCTGAGGTCTATCTTGGAAAAATAACTGGCACTCTGAAGTTGGTCAAACAAGTCATCTATTTTGGGAAGAGAATACTTGTTCTTGATCGTAACTTTGTTGAGCTAACGGTAATCAATACACATCCTGAGAGAACAGTCTTTCTTGCGCACGAATAAGACTGGTGCGCCCCATGGGGAAATGCTGGGTCTAATGAATCCCTTATCTAAGAGATCCTTCAACTGATCCTTCAGTTTTTTGAGTTCTATTGGTGTCATTCTGTATGGCAGAATAGAAATAGGCTGAGTATCTGAAATAAGGTCAATGCTGAAGTCTATTTCCCTTTCGGGAGGAATGCCTAAAAAATCTTCAGAAAAGACATCTGAATATTCGTTAACCACTGGGATTGATTCAAAGCTAGGAGATTCAGAACCAGAGTCTTTAACATGAACGAGATGATAAACATATCCCTTAGAAATCATTTTCCTTGCTCGAAGGTAGGAAACAATCTGACCCCTGAAAGATGAAGTACTACCCTTCCACTCTAGGACGGGCTCATTCGGGAACTGAAATTAAACTATCCTGTTTCTACAGTCGACTGTGGCATAGCAGGAATGAAGCCAATCCATGTCAAGAATGACATCAAAATCAATCATCTCTAACTCGACTAAATCTACTGATGTGGATTTTTGAAATATGATGGTTTTACCTTCTGGGGTAGAGACTGAAAAGGGATCTGCTAAAATTTCGGGATTGATTTCAAAATCGCCTACTATATAAGGAGAAACAAAAGACAAGGATGCACCTGAATCTAGCAAAGCATAAACATGAACATAGAAAATCTGTAATGTTCTAGTAATGACATCAGGAGAATTTTCCTGGTCCTGTCGGGTCTAAAGAGCATAGAGTCTATTTGGACGTTGCCCACTAGCAGCATTGGAAGTGGCACCCTGCTGATTTGGGCGACCAGACTGGGCTATGGAACGATTTTGCTGACCCTGTAGACCTGACTGCGGACACTCTCTAATCCTATGGCCTGACTTGCCACAACTGAAACAAACATCGCTACCAGCTCTACAGGTACCCCTGTGGTTCTTACCACAGGTCTAACATAGGGGATTAGTTCGAACACTACTGACACTGCCCTGAGACTTAGAGCCTGGTGCTCAATCACTGTTGTTGTCTCTAAATTTTGGCACTGGGGCACTAGCGGAGAAAGGAGCTAGAACTGTTGGCTTAGGACGGAACTGCGAATGATTTTCTCCTTGTGATTTGGGTTGAGCAAAAATGAAACTGCCTGATCTTGCTCTCTTTTTCTGCCTCTCCCTAGTCCTAATATTTTGCTCCTCTATTTGCTAAGCATGGGTCATGAGCCTGGCTAAAGTCATATCACTGTTCAGTATCGCAGACCTACACTTATTTACCACGCTATCATTCACTCCTGACACAAACTTTCTTATCTTAGCCTTGTTGTCTGCAACCACATGAGGGGCATATCTGGCTAGCTGAGTAAATCTGAGAGAATACTCTTTAACCGTCATATTTTCCTGCCTGAGGTTGATGAACTCTAGAACTTTTGCCTCCCTCAGCTCCTGGGGAAACAATCTGTCTAAAAAAGCCGTGACAAATTCCTCCCACTCTATTGGAACTACATCATGTACCCTCTCGAACTTTCACTGTTTATACCAAGTGTGAGCAACATTCTTTAATTGGTATGCAGCTAACTCGGCACTCTGACAACAAGTAACTTCTATGATGTCTATGACCTTCTGGACTTGGTCAATGAATTCTTGAGGGTCTTCATCAGACTTAGACCCAAAGAAAGATAGAGGGTTCATTTGGGTAAAGTCTTGAATCCTAGCTGCGGCTGAGTTGGCCACTGGATTGGCCAAAATAATTGGTGGCCAATCATTTTAGGTAGCCACAGACTGAGCAAATGTGGTGAATGTGGCCCTAAACTCCGCATGAGAAATATGTTTGCCCAAAGGATCTTCGGGCTGAGGAGCGGGCTGGTTTCTTCTCTTTGGAGGCATATTCTAAGATAAGAGAAGAACGGATTAGACTGAGAGTTTAACTTGAGATTATGCTCACTAGCACGACATAAATACTGAAAGAGGGAAACCTATTCCTAAAATATCTCATAGCCTCTTGCACATAAATGTGGCGCGCAACACACCCATGCACAAGACTCTACTAGATGCGGCTTTCAGACTTCCTAGGACTCTATTGAATCTTAGGATCTGATACCAAGTTTGTAACGCTCTGATTTGCTGAACCGGAATGCTACACGATGCTTATGACCTGAGGGACCACAAGCTAACCCATGACTGATATTTGTACCTGTACACTGCATAATATACTTTTAGAATGCGGAAAACATAAACAATAGGCCATAAGGTTCAACTGAATAGAATATCTGATAAATAATAACATCCATATAGGGTAACAAATACCCAAAACAACTGAAAGCTGAATCTAAAATTTGAACTAAATCTGAAAGCCTCTAAATACTATCTGAAATAAGGAGCTGAAAGAACATGTCTCCAACTAACTCCGTCTAGCAAAACTGAATTGAAATAATGAATGAAATAAAATAATATCTTCCTCGAATGGATGAGGACTCACTACAACTCTGCAATTGGAATGCTACTGCTGATCTAGAACTCGTGTCTCTGAACCTATGGTGTAACATGAAAGAAAGCACCATAGCGCAAATGAGTCAGTACGACTGGGAGTACTGAGTATACGAGTAAGGTAGGCTAAATTCAAAAGGGTTCACATGCATGAACAATGTTAACTGACTGACCAATATAAACGTGAGAGTACAATCATGCATACATAGTAACTGAGATCGTGAATACGTGATATCTGGATCTGTACACTAATACATGGTTTACTGTTATCTAACATGACTGATACTGGAATGCTGATAGCATGGATGACTGTGTCTGACAGTCCTGAATCTGATGGAACTACCTGAGTTCCATACTGTAACTGAATTGACTGTAACTAACAGTCCTGGTATATTGAAATCTAAAGAACTGCCTGAGTTCTTTTACTGAGACTGGGACTGAAACTGTGGGAGGTAGTTGCTTAACCGACATGCCCCAATAACACATATAACTAGGTTTGGGTCCAAATCTCTGCCTCGACTGGAAGGGTGTTAATACCGCGCTACTGGTAAAGACAGGTGTGAGTGACCCTTAGCTGGCAGGTACTCGAATAAGAATAGTGGGTACCCTAAACTGACAGGTTAAGCCACCTCATCCACCCTAATCTGGCAGGTTAAGATGTCTCAACCTACGCCGGCTACGTAGTTCTGGAACACAAGGATGACTACTAAGAATCACACCCTAAACTGGCAGGTGAGTTCCTATCTTTGGGTTCACTTGGTGCTAACTTCTACTCCCATCTGAAGAGACTGAACATAATTTAACTGGTTGTACATGGACTGAGTAACTGACTTCCATTGACTGACTGAATAGTACTACTATCTGAGAATTTAGTGAGATAATGAGATTTCTGAGATTTCCTGAGTCACATGACTGACTGAGTTCTATAGATCATGGCTTGACTGAGATTATCGTGATAATGTGACATGGCTCTAGGTACACAGCTATATTTTTCGGATACTGATACCCCCAGGACTCGATGGAAGAAAACTGACACACATAACTGACTTGAACATAAAATAGAGTCCACAATTCACCATATCATAAGTAGGGGATTTCACACTAAGCATAGTTCTCAACATCTTACGTATAAAAGGGAAATTCATACAACATGTGTATACTTGCATAGCTTCAATATCATGCTCGATCCATATCACAAGAACGACGCATATCAATCACGTGGAATTCATGTGAAATCATAAATCATAGAGCATAGACTTGTTATTTAAGCACTATTAAATCATGGGACATGAATTCTATCATCCTAGGCCTTTTATCAAACACTTTGTATGCATTCTTTTAGCTTAGGTGTGTTCTTGAATCTCACCATATTAAACCACATAAATATCATGGGTTTCAACAAACAAACACATATACTTCATGAAAACACCTTTAGATATCATCTTGAAACTTAAACATCAATCATCATCATGTACATGGTCATATCACAATAATACAATCAGAATATAATATTTAAAACATGGTTCTTGAGCTCTATGAACGAAATAGATCCATAGATGAACACTACGCATACCTTAGATGGAAGATTCTTGATGATTGATGGAGAAATTTGCTTGAACTTGAATCCCCAACAGAAAACCCAAATGTGTTCTTAAGAGGATTTTGAGATAAAGGGTATGTTTTGGTGAAATAAGGGCTTAATTTCATGTTTATGGAATATATATAGAGGTGGAAAGATGACCCAAATACCCCTCTAGATGCGTCATTTAATTTCTGTGAAAATTACCCGATTTGGGCCCCCGGCACAACGCGGAGATATCACGTTGCCCCTCATTTGTGACCTAGAAACTCACCGCGACATGGTGGAATTGCGTAGAGACACTGGAAATTGACAAACGTCATTTTGGCTTACGGCGCGATGCGCCACTGACTGAAATGACGCTGCTGAAACTTTAAATCGCCATAACTTCTGCACTGGGTATCTGTTTTAGGAAAATTTGATATCGACTGAAAGCTTATTCAATTCTCTACAATTTGGAGGGTATAAATCTACCAAAATACCACCTATAAACCAAGTTATGCTCGTTCAAAGATGACCTATGTGAAATCATATACGAAAACTTGGTGGATTCAAAAGTTTTACTCTAAGTGACTCTTATGAACATGCTTAATACATCATAAGCTCTATTATCACTAGGATACTCATCCTAATTCACGTAATTCAATATGAATCACAGGATAGGAGGTTTCATATGTAGGAACAACGGTTCATTTTCTAGCTTAGAAATATACGGGATATTACACTCGGGTTGTTCCATGTAAATCTCCTTATTTAGGTCTCCATTTAAAAAAGTAATTTTTACATCTATTTGATGAATTTGTAAATAAAAAATTACTGCAATAGCAACTAAAAGTCTAATGGATGTAATTCTAGTTACCGCTGAAAAAGTATCACAAAATTATTGGCCTTCTAATTGCTTAAAACATTTAGCCTCTAGCCTAGCCTTATATTTATCAACAGATCTATTCGGTTTTAAATTTTTACGTAAGACCCATTAACATCCAATGATTTTACAACCCGGTGGTAAATTAACTAGTTTTCAAATTTTATTGGAAATTAGTGATTCCATTTCATCATTTACAGCCTCTTTTCAGAAAATAGCATCATGTGAAGACAAAGCTTCTTTTAAAGTTAGAGGGTCATCACCAACGTTAAAAACATAATAACCAAGACCAAAATCTTTTCCTACTCTAGCTCGTTTACTTCTTCTTATCTCAAAATCACGATTTTCTTTATTTTTCAAAGTAGAAGTAGAAGAACTAGGTAGTGAAAAAATATTTTTTTCAGTCCTATGACCCCCACTATTTTTGGAATCAAAAGAAAATTTATTTTCATGAAAAATAGCATCACCTAATTCTATTATCACATTATCTTCAAGATTAAAAAATCTATAGGCTGTACTATTTGAAGCATAACCAAGAAAAGCACAAGTAGTAACTTTTTTACCCAACTTAGAGATTTTAGGATCCATTAACCTTACATAGGCTAAGCAACCCCAAACCTTTAGATATCTCAAATTTGGCTTATGACCTTTCCACAACTCAAAAGGTATTAGTTTGGTTTTTTTATGAGGCACACGATTCAACACATAACAAGCAGCTAAAAGAGTTTCACCCCAAAAACTTAAAGGTGCACAAGACTCAATTAACATGGCATTAGTTAACTCAACCAAAGTTGTATTCTTCGTTTCCGCTACACCTTTAGATGCAGGAGAATAAGGAGGAGTAGTTTCATGAATTATACCCAATTATCTAACAAAAGAATTGAACTCATGTGACTCATATTCACGGCCTCTATCACTTCTTATTCTTTTTATTTTTCTATTAAACTGATTTTCAACTTCATGGAGAAAAGTTTTAAAATTCTCAAATGCATCACTTTTATTTTTCATTAAGTAAACATATGTAAACTTAGAAAAATCATCAATGAAAGTGATAAAATATCTATTTCCTCCACGAGTTAAAATTTCACCAAGTTCACAAATATCACTATGAACTAATTCTAACAATTCAGTTTTTCTTTCAACTTGAAAATGAGGCCTTTTGTGATTTTGACTTTACTACAAGCCTCACATTTTTTAAAGTTCTTTTTTTTCACTAGAATTAATCTTAAACTACTCATGATTCCCACATAACGATCATTTATACAACAAAAACGAGCATGCCAAAAATTAGTAGAAAAAAACATATAAACAGAAGTAGATATCTTATTCATTTCAACATTCAATTTGAACATATCATCACATGCATGCCCATTTCCCATAAAAATATTATTCTTAACAATTACATACTGATCAGATTCAATAATCTGTTTAAAGCTTCCCTTATTAAGAAGAAATGTAGACATTAATTTTTTTCTCATAGAAAGAGTATACAGTACATCTTTTAAGATTAATATCCTTCCAGAAGTAAACTTCATCTCGACCTCTCCCATTCCAAGTACTTGAGTTGTGTGTGAATCTCCAAGCATGATGGTTTTGGGCTCCTCAAAATTTGTATATTTTTTAAACCAGTCTTTGTCATAACAGACATAACGGCTTGCACCAGAGTCAGCCCACCATCCATCAACATTCTCCGCCATGTTAATGTCTATTATCACTGCCACAAATGATTCTTCGGTAACGTTTGCCTGAGGTGTAGGAACATGTTTTTTAAATTTGCAAAATCGTGCAATATGCCCACTCTTGTCACAGACAAAGAACAGTCCTTTTTGTTGTACATGTTGATTTCTTGCTTGGTTGTTTTCACCATTATTGTCCTTGGAATGTCTACCATTATTTTTCTTGAATTTTTCCTTCTTAGGCTTCAAAGTAGTATTTTTGTTAGTTTCAGGGGTAGCATTATTTGAAGAAGTTAAATTTACCTTCAGTGTGATGTTGTTCTCTTTTGTTTGTAAAAGTGCATCTTGGCCCCTTGCTTCTTCTTTCATGCGGATTCTCATTATTAAAGTCTCAAGAGAAGTTTTCTTTTGCTTGTGGCGCATAGTCTTTTGAAATTCCTTCCACGAAGATAGAAGTTTATCAATTATGACACAAACAATAAGATTATCTCCAATTTTGACTTCCTCGGACTTGAGCTCGCCAACAATCATGACGAAATCCTGAGCTTGGTCTACCACTAATTTGTTGTCCAACATTTGAAAATGCAAAAATCTGCTAGCCGTATATTTTTTTGCTCCCGCCTCCTTAGTGTCATACTTACTCTGCAAGGTTTTCCAAATTTTCTTTACACTAGAGTAAGTTCTATCATAATAATCATAAAAATTATCAGATAGACAATTAAGAAGAAAATACCGACACTTGTAGGAGTCACCCTCGTATTTTTTAACTTTCTCTTGAAGAGAGATAAGTTCATCATCAGTCATGAAAGATTTATCTACTTTGTTTGGATTATTCTCGGTTAACACATAAGAAACGTTGAGAAGACTTAAGTAAAAAAGCACTTTACCCTTCCACCTCTTAAATTGAGTACCGTTGAACCGGAATGGTTTGTTAAGATCTCCCATCTTGACATCCGCGGATTTTTCATTTGTTTCCATTGAATCTCCTTAAAATTGTTGGTGAAATTACAAAAAATATTATAACTGAAAATTACAGGTGAAAAAAAATCAATAGTTAGCTTCTTCTTCTTCGTCGGCTGAAGCGCGGATATCTCGCTCTCTTTAAAGAGATTCAAGCTCACTGCAGTAAATTATTTTCACCGGTCCAACAGTAACCTTCTTGACTTGTCCCCTCCAGGATATAGCAGCCTTTTCTCAAAGAATAACTCAACAACTCTAAACAAGAGTTGAGTTCAAAGCTCCATAAAAAAAACACCTTCCTTCAACTAATAAACTCTCTTTTTATACTAACTTTTGTGAACTCTCTAGATTATCTTGTGTTTATCAAAACCATGCGAGACCACCTCTATTTATAGAAGAGGAAGTCTTCCATGCAATGAATATAAGAATGAATGAGGGGAGTAAAGATGAAACATTAAAGACCTTTAGGTTACAAGAGTTACAACTCATAAATTGTAGGAAAATGAAAGAATAAAGATATAATGGTTAAAAGAGTTACAAAAAAGTTTGTAACATATCCACTGCCACTAACGTGACTGATAAAAGCAAGAAAAAATTATTGTAACTTTCATTTTCTTGTAACACCAAAAGTTGTAACATTCTACCATTAGTATTAGGTAGTAAATGACATAAAGACAATTGGCATATAATGCCATTAGAATGAACTGCACTGTTACTAGGAGTTGCAAAAAATGAAAAGCAACGAATACATGCACTAACTCCAAAGTAACAATAATCCAGGATTAAAGATACTCATTAATATAAATAAGAAAAAGTCCTTTTGGCCATAAAAATTTGGCTATAATTGTAAAAAGACTGCAATGACCTTTCTGTTTTAAAACAAACTATTTTTTTCCTTTTTTTTAATTAAAGAAAATTAAAATCTTTGCTATTCTCCAGACTTAAAAGTTAATTCCCACATTGAAAAATGATAATAAATAAATGACCATTCATTAAAATAATAGAACTTCAATTGTCCATTTTGAATATTTGAGTGATGCAGTCCATTTTGAATTAGTTATAGCACTACAGAACTTCAATTGTCCATTGTATAGGACTATGGAATTGCGTATTAACACACAAAATCAATGACCGGAGGGTTTCAATCCTAATTTCTAGTATAATTCAGGTGTACAAGTTAAATTTTAAATTTTAATTTTTTTTTCCATATTAATAATTTTATATAAGGTAAAATTTTAATTGATTTAGAAGTGTTAAATATTATGATTTCTTACCTAAATCAAATAAGGACTTTAATTAATTTCAAATTTCTAAATATTAGAATGATAATTAAATAACAATTATTTGAGAATACAATAGATGAAGAAATTAAAATAACCAAATTTTATAGTTGAGAAAAAAAGGAAAACAATAAACCTTTTATGATTGGTCCTAGACAAGAAAAATCTTTCGTGATCTAACAAGGCTCAGATCGAATCACGTGAAATTTAACGATTCAAACCTAATTCAAATTTTTGAAATGTTGCAGTTTTACAGTAAAAAGGAGGAAAACAACGAACCTTGTATTTTTTTTGGTCCTCCTTGAGAAAAATATCTCCCTTTCTTTGAATTTGACATTCTTGTGGACGAAAATCTTCATCTCATTCTAATTCTGAAAATAAAATTTCAACCCAAAACAATTCGCAATTGCAAGCAATTATATATAGCTTGTTCAAAATAAGTGTAACCCGTATAACACACATGAATCTAATTGTATAATGTAAGTAGAAACTTGAAATAACTTAAGAACAACACCATGATAGTAGTGTTGATTAGAAGTTTTTTTCTTTTTCTTTTCAGTTATAATATAAACAGGAAAAATTTACTGGACTAATAATTTTGCTAAAACTTAAACTCGTATGGTAATTTTTGGATAGGACTCCTAATATCGTTTGCTTTTGCCTAAAATAAACGGCACGACAGTTTAGGGCTTGTCTTTGTTGTGTGCTTTGCCATAAATAATTAGTTTTAAATATTAGAATAATAAATAAAAATTATTCAAAAAATAGTAAATGACAATTTTGTCTGTTGCCGAGTCTTTTAATGAAGGGCAAAAAGTTCAGATCACTTTTCTAACGATCATCGCAGTTTTAATATTACACACACACACACACACATATATATTTATATATATATATATATATATATATATAAATATATATATAATTTTCAAATGTAATTTGTAAAATATTGTGATAACAACAAATCAACACACTTTACCTTGATCAAGTGTTACGATAGCGGTTATTTTATTCGACGATTCGAACCCCATCTATCTGAACAATGTTTTTATAATCTAATACTAAATTATTAATTAATAATTGTTATAAATATAGTTATAATTAGTTGAACCCAGGATTAATAATTGAACATAGCTATCACAAAAGTGTATTTGTACAATATAATTTATATCTAAATAAATAAGTGATTAAATTTTGTTATTTTTTAATCAACTTATTATAACAAATTTAAACAAATTAACTTTACTAAATTTTACTTTAGACTTGTTTCATCGAAATAATATCTTTATCGGTCTAGTTTAATTATTGTTGTCAATGATACGATTAATTTTATAACTTGTAAGTTTCAAATATAATTTTTAAAAAACTAAATGTCTATATTAATGATTCTATTAACTTCAATTTACTAATTATAAAGAATTTAAAAAAAAAAATAATATGTTTCACTCAAGCTTCATCAAGTGTTTTAAGAATTTTAGAGGTGTTTATTATTCGGCTTGATTCAAATTTATAGGATCTTATTTATAAGTTTCAAATATAATTTGAATAAATAAATTATTATATCTAATTATTTTATTAATTAATATACTTAATCTAAAAAATATATAAATTCTTGTTAATTATATGAAGATAGATACAAATTATTTGTCGTGGATAAAATCACTTACTATATATATATATAACTACAGTCTACAACATAATAGATTTCATAGCAATAAGTATAAATTCTTAGTCATAGACCATATAAAATATGTATATAAATTTTAGCCACATTTATTGCTACAAATGTCATGAAAAAAAATATTGTGGTTAAATTATTTAGCAAAATAACTTTTTACATTTAACCACGACATATTTTGTTAGTATATTCATCTATAGACAAATATAAAATAATAAAATTTTAAACATTCCAAAACATGTTATTATTAAAACTCTGAGTGAATTTGAGAATTTCTTTCAAATATCACTTATATTTGATTTAGGACCACAATATTACTAAACTATCACTCTTTTCCTAAAAAAATACTAAACACCTCAAAAATATTCTTCTCTCTTAGTTGACATGACATATTATTAAAATCATATTTTTAAAATAATAAATCATTTAATTCATCAAACTCATTTACTCAAAACTATAACTTTATTCTTTTTTTAAAAAAAACCGCATTAGTTTAATTTTCCTGTTTAGAAATTCTTTGCCATACTTAATCTTTATCATATTATTTTAAATGCAAATTAAAATCTCTAGATAACTTATGTAATTTAGTGATATTATTTTCTTTAGAGAACAACTGATCTTTGTAGGCAATTATATATAAAAACCTGAATGATTATCTAGGAAAATAACTCTAGAAAAAAAATATAAATACCTAAGTATGAGAATTTCTTCTTAATAAATTAATATATACTTTTAAAAAGATAAAACTATTATTTGGTTAAATGAGTTTGCGGAGTTAATATGTTTATTATTTTTTTTAAAATGTTGGTTTACTGACACAACATGCTAATTAGAAGAAGAGGAAACTTTCAAGGTACTTAGTGATTTTTTGAGAAAAATATTAATAAGTGAGTGATATTATTGTCTTAGCAAAAACAAAATGTGATTTTTATAAGCGACTCCAACAATATTTATAACAATCCAAGAAAATAACCTTAGAAAAAATTTGAAAGTTTAAGAAATGATAAAAGATTTCTAAGCATGAAAATTTCTTGTTAATAAATTAATATATTTTTGTAAAGAAAAGAATAAGAATATAATTTTGACTACATAAGTTTGATGATTTAAATAAGTCTATTATTAAAAAAAATAATTTAATAACATGGCCCGTCAATTAGAAGAGAAAGAGACATATAAGATACTTGCTTTTTTTTTTTTTGAGAATAATAATGATAGTTGAGTCATATTATTATCTCTAAAAAGATAAAAATAAATTTTTTAGGAAATTCAAAAAATATGAGTGGCCATTGAGAAAAATAACCCTTGGAAAAATATATGTCAAGTTTTAGTACGGAGAAGTTTTTCTGAGTTTGATGAGTTAAATTGGTCTAGTCTTTTTTTAAAAAGATTTTTTTATTGACATTCATGTCAACTAAGAGAGAATAAGACTTTTTGAGGTTTTTACTATTTTTTGAGGAAAAAAGTGATAGTTGAGTGATATTGTGATCTTAAATAAAACATAAGTGATATTTGAAGAAAAATTTTAAAACTTAGCTGACTATTTAGGAAATTCACCCTTAAAACTCTATTTTCATACAATAATTTTCATATTCATTAAAAAAAAAACATAAAATCGAACTAGATAAAAAATAAATAAAATAATTTAATTAAATTTCTTAAAATATGTACAAAGTATAAACTATACTACATAATTAAAAGTTGAACTAAAATTAAACAAATACAAACGTAAAAAAAATAAAAAAATATAACTAACAATTAATAAATAAATTTGTACTAACTTATTTTTATTTTCTTAATTATATATTACTACATTTGACAATTATTTAATTATATAATTGTCAATTAAGAAAATTAAATAATTATAAATAGAATACATAAATTATTCATTTTTATGTATTGAGATAGTTTTCAATGTATTGAAAAATGGTATAATAAATAAAGTAATGTTAGAAATTCATATTTAGTATGAAAAGGATAAAAATGTCTTAAAACTAACTAGTTTATAGTGGGAATAGGATTTATTACTATTTATGGCCAAATTATGACCAAATTTTATGGCCAAATTTTTTTTTTCTAATATTAAAATGTTGTTAATCTATCAAAATATATATTTTGCTAGCAGATGTAATTACTCTCGGGCGTCCGACCACCCAATTATTTAACTTACGCAAAGAATTTCTACACAATCAAATCACTTAAAACTTAAAAGATAGTAACAAATTTTCTACACAATCAAATTACTTAAAAGATAGTAAAAATTTAAATTTTATGTCCTAACAATGTAAAAATTATTTACGTAATCAAGTTTCTTAAAAGGTAATTGCAAGTAGATTTACACATAATTTATGTAAATCTATTTACTTTTTAGTTCGCTTGTAAGATGAACGAGTCAAATTGTTTTAAATTTCTCATTTTATTCTTAGTGAGAAATTTTATTGTCACGCGATTGTAAATTTTATCACATACTTAAAATCACAAAATTTCAGAAGTTAAAGGAAATAGCTCTTAAACTTGTTTTGAGATTTCACTTGGATCCCTTTACTCAGACTTGAACTTATCAGACACCTAATCCACCTGAAATTTGATACACCGAAGCCTTTTTTTCCCATGTCGTCTCATCAGATCTCCAGCACGTGTTACTAAGCGCTACTTACATGGAAAATTAGTCCATTCAATATTTTTCATTCGGATTAAACATATTCATTTTTTTTAATAATGCTGAAACAATTTTGCTTTTGAACAGTATTTTGGTGCAAAAGAAAAATTTTCTTGAAATTATTTTTGAACACTTTGGTTGGAATATTTTTTTGATTTTTTTCACCCGTGGTTCTTGAAATTTTGGTTCTTAGTGGATTTTTTTTTTCTTTGAAAATTTAGCCAAAACAATATACTCCCTCGATTCTGGTTTTCTGGCGAGTCTTGCCGAAAAATGCATCTCATTAAAAAATTCATCCGATCAGCCACCAGCAAGCTATAACCCAGCTCATAAAGCTTCGGTTCATGCTAAATCAAATCATTTTTGATAAAATTCTATCAGCAAAATGCACCGTCACCATCACTAACTTCGACAATTTCGATCAGCCAACCAAACAACAACATTAGAAACCCACGCCATAGGAAAACTAAAAAGAATTAAATTGCTTAAGGTTTTTTAAAAAAAGAAGTAACAGACCACTTGGATGAAGAAGATGATGACAGGGTTGCTTTTCTTTTTGTTATTATTAGAAATTGTATTAATGAAATAAATTTAAATGTAAATTTTTTAATAAAAATAAAAATAATAATATTTGGTATTCAATTCACACACGTAAAGAAAGTGGAGGACACTTTTCTTGTCACATCAGCATTTTGTATCTGATAGATATACATTTTGAATAATTTAGATTTTTGATAGATTAAGTTTGAATTGAAGAATCCAAGTAAAATCTCGAAATAAGTTTAATGATTTGTCAATGATTTAAGCCTAAAGGAAATGGAATGACACCTTTAGTTATAGTTGTACTACATAAAGCTCAACCATGCTGCATGTAGAAAGGTGATCTAGTTGTTGTTCTTCTCACTGAGAATCCCTCACTTGTATGCAAGCTTATGAGAACAAAATACTATGGGCCACAGAAGTAGTAATTAGTTAACTACGTACGTGTCCTAGGTGTAATTAATTATGTGTCTCACTAGCCATCCTTTTTTTAAGGGATCGTTTGGTTGGAAATTTGTTATGATGGGATTGGTTATGATGGAATAAATTATATTGAGATTAGTTATGATGAAATTATTTTTTATTGAGTGTTTGATTTGTTGTATTCAAAATAATATGCATTGTATACTTTGTAAGAATAAATTAATTGATTACCAAAATACCCTCTATCTTATTTAACTTTTTCTTTATATATATTTATTTTCAAGCTTTAAATATTTATTCTTAAAAATAAAACTTTCAACTTATATAGCTTAATTGTTTTGTGTGTGTGCATTTTAATGAGTATATTGTATGTATTTTAAAAATAAATTTTTCATCTTATTTAGCTTTAATTTTTTTGTGTGTACCTTCTCATGATCATGTCGCGTGTGTTTAAAAAAAATCTTACTACTTCTTATTTAGTTTGAAATAAAAACTTCAACTTAAGTTTGTTAAAGTAAAAGAGGATTTATTGTTTATGTCACTTTGTTTAAACACATATCACTCATATAATATAGACTATTAAAATTCATTTTAATTGATATATACAATATCAATTTTCAGGTGATTAAAAACTATTTAATTTAAAATATATAATTCAACAATGGAGTTGACATTTTAATTATTTTTTAGAGAAATTAAAATATATAAATAAATATAATAATTATTCAAATAAACTTAACGTATAATATATTCATAAATAATATATATATATATATATGTGTGTGTGTGTGTGTGTGTGAAATGAAAATCATAGGATTTGGGGATATTTTGTCATTTTATAATGTTATCCAAGGATAAATTAGGGTGGGATAACTTATACCACCAAATGTGTGGGATAACTTATCCCGGTACTATTATTAGTCACGAAATAAGTTTTTTTGAGTATTACCAACCAAACGATGCATTAAAAAGTTTATCCCAGGACTATTATTTTATCCCGGGATTATTTACTCTAGTACCTCACACCAAACGACCCCTAAGGGTGTTGCTAAATGACTTGAAGGCTTGTGACTCAAATTTTGTAAAATGACTTCTTTGCCCTTTGGCTCCAAAATCGCCCATATTTCCCTCCAAAATACAGAATCACCTCCTTTAAGCTCCAAAACCATTTATTTTTCCCTCCAAAAATAAAATCACTTTGACTTTTATTTTTTATTTTTTATTATTCTTTCATTTTTTTATTATTTTTTATTTCTTATATTTTACTATTCTTTCATATTTAATTCTTATATTTTTGCTTTTTCATTCTACTTTTTCCTTATTTACTCTAAGCTCTCTCGTCTAATTTGATATCTTTTAATCATTATTTTTAACTTGTAATTATTTTATTTTTTTTGTTCCAATACTTCTATCTCTTTAGTTGTTTTACTATACAAATTTTTTAACTTTTTTTATTTTTTAATTTTTAAAAATTTTAAATCCTCCATATATCTCATCTACAAAGTTCCTTCTATAATTTTTTTTTAAAAAATAAATTCAATATAACAAAAATATTTAACTAAGAGAAACCATGAATGAAATTTTTGAAATTGAAAATAATGATAGTTCAGTCACTAAAATAGTGAGAGTTCAGTTGCTAAATTTATAATCAACATAAATCCAAATATGATTACTTTTAAAGTTAAATTCAGTTTTATTTTGTTTACAAACAAAAGAAAATTGCCTTTGAATAGCAACTCAATTGATAGTTATCAACATGATATTTCAACTGTAAATTAATTAAGTTTGACTTAAAAAATTTAGTGTAACTTTTATCTTGAGTCTAAATAACTCGCATGTTGAGTTTATATAGTTTTGACTGAAAGTTCAACTGTATTCAAAGATTAAGTAAATAAATAAAATTATTGGGATCGTCACATAATGTTATTCTAACAAACTGGTCAAAAAAACTATAATCATTGAATCACGACTTCGAGACTAGAAAGCCGCGATAAAATACAAATTTATTTTAGTTAAATTATATTTAATATTTTGGAAGTATTTTTATGTTGTTTCAATAAAATTATAAAGTATTTTCAAAATTATTTTATCTAAGAAAATTAATTAGCCTGTAAAAATTGAAGCCGATTTTTTTTTCAATATATTGTTTATTTTATTTTTTACTTCATCTCACAAAAAGTAAATATTAAAAAGAAAAAAACTACATAACTGAACAAATATAAACTCTTAATTATCTTATTTAGACTAAATTTTAATTAATTACAATCCCTAATAGTTATAGAAGAGGGAGTGAAAGGAGTTACAATTCATGTCTCTCTTTCCAATTAAGTACATACATACAAGTGTGAACTATAAAATAGAAATAGAAATACAAATAGAATTGCATCAACGAATAGAAAAATATAAATGATGGTGCGAATACTAATACAGTAAGTAATTGTGTTATTTTCATTATCATTCATGATTTATGCTCGACATAGACATATTTTTAAAAAATGCAAAAAAATATAAAATAGAACAAAAAGGGAGAAAGGAAAAAAAAATTCTAAAAAAAAAAGGAGAAATAGAAGTTAGAGATAGAAGAGAGAAATAAAAGTGAAAAAAATAAAACGAAAATAGGAAAAAAAAAAAAGAAGGGAAACACACACAAAAGAAAAAACTGAGGAAAAAGTACCAATAGGATTTTATTTTATTTTAAAGAAAGAGAAAACGCGGAAAAAGAAAAAAAAAAGGAGCAAAAAGTACCTAAAATGAAAAAAAAAATTGAAAAGAAAAAAAAAAGAGAAATAAAAATTAGAGATAGAAGAGAGTGAAAAAAGAAAAGAAAACGAAAGTAGAAAAGCAAAAAAAATTGAAAAAGGTTGCATGTAACTGCTCTCATTGTATTTATATCTTATATCAAATAAAGTCGGCTGATACATTTACTACATATGATAATTTTGAAGTTAGATTATGGGTTTCTTCAATTTGCGGAAAGTTAGACTATTTTTTGAAAGTTTTTCACCTTGAAAATATACATAAGAGTGAATTAAGTTATTAGAAGTTAATAATTGTGTTGACTAAAAATTTAAAGCTTTTTTATTTATTTTCGCTAGAATATATATTAATAATTTATCAAATTTAAACTCAAAAGGAAATTTCAAAGCTAGTATCTTTTTAATTTTTTTTTTTTACTTAATCTCATGAAAATAAATTTTTAAAATATAAATAAGAGTGAAGTTGAGTTATTAGAAGTCAACAATAGTGTGAACTGAGACCTTAAAGTATTTTTCATATTATTTCACTTAAGTTTTTTAAGCCGTTGATCAAAATTAAACTCAAAAAATTATCAAATCAATTATTATTATTATTATTATTATTATTATTATTATTATTATTATTTTCGTTATTATTATTCCATCTTATTAAAAATAAATTTAAGAAGTGAAATCGAGTTACTAGAAGTCATTACTTGTGTTGGCGAGTCATAAAATTCACAAATTGAGACTCGACTTAATCCTAGTATATACTGAATCAATATTTTTCAAATAGAAGTCGACCATTTATGTTGACTATAGTGACAAATTGACACATGATTCAATCCTAACATAGATTAAAGCAACATTTTTCATTTAGAAATCAATCTTTTATTTTAAATATAGTCGTGATAGATTGAGACTCGATTTGATCCTAGCAGAGATTGAATCAATATTTTTCAAGTGAAAGTAAACCATTCATGTTGATTATAATCACGACAAATTGAAATTCAATTCAATCCTAACATAGGTTCAATCAACATTTCCCAAATAAAAGTCAACCATTTATGTTGGCTATAGTCGATCGAGACAAATTGAGATACAATCCAATCCTAACATTGATTGGTGCGCACAAGCTGACCCAGACACCATGGTTATCAAAAAAAATATATCAAAAAGTCAAACATTTATGTTGATTATAATCGTGATAAATTGAAGCTCAATTTAATCATAATATAGATTGAATCAATATTTTTCAATTAGAAGTCAAACATTTATGTTGACTATAGTGGTGAGAAATTGAGACTTAATTTAATTTTACTACTAATAATAAAGGGCAATAAGCAGGCACGTTTTCAACATGCCTACTTCAGCTGCTTAAATCGTAATTTTACTATATCATTCTCAATTAATTAGTATATGTCATTTAAGTGTTAAAAAATAATTATATTTAATAAAAAGGTAAAATAGAAAAAAAATAATAAATCAACTCTTGGTGTTTTGTGATACCTTCTTCAGCTGTTTCAATCGTAATTTTACTTATCACCCTAATTAATTATTATAAGTCATCTAAGTATTAAAAAATAATAATAGTTAATAAAAAAGATAAATTAGACATAAAATGATAAATTAATTTTTGAAGTTTTAAATCAATTTGATTTCTTTTATGAGACTCATTTAATTTTTTTCACAAATATTTTTTATAGTAATTTTGTTATATCATTTCTAATCAGTTGTTATAAGTTATTTAAGACACGTCTGTTTTGTTGTTTCAATCGTAATTTTATTATATCACCTCTAATTAATTTTATGGTCATCTAGACATTAAAAAATTAATAATATTTCATAAAAAAAAATACACTCAAAATGATACGTCAATATTAATTATTTGGTTGATTATCAAAATTATATTAGTGCCATAAAAATTACGATAGAATAGAGGAAGACATAAAGTAACATATATTATTTTAAAAGGAGAAGACAAGTAAACTGGGACGATGAGAGTATTGATATCTTATTGAAAATTATGTTAAAAGCACTATAAATCACATAAAAAATATAAAATATTCGACTGACTCTCGAACTTATATCAGGGTCACTTAAATTGAAACAGAAGAAAAAATATTATAAATCACAATAATTAAAAATTTTAAATTATTTTAATGATTGATTATCTAAATTATATTTGTATCATGTAAATTGAGATAAAAAATAATAATATTGTGTCTATGCTAGCACGGGTCCTTTGATGTCTAGTCTAATATAAATTACATCAATATTTTTCAAACAGAAGTCAAGCATTTATGTTAACTTTAGTCATGACAATTTGAGATTCAATTTAAATATAATACAGATTGAATCAATATTCGTCAGTTATAAGTCAACTATTCATGTTGATTATAATCGTGATAAATTGAGGCCCAATTCGATCCTATATTAAATTAGTGTATCCCAATTAGAAGTTAACTAATTATGTTGACTATAGTCGTGACAAATTGAAACATAATTTAATTCTAACATAGATTGAACCAATATTTCTCAATTAGAAGTTGACTATTGTGATAACTAAAGTCGTGATAATTTGAGACTCAATTTATTTTTTATTAGTTTGCAAGACTTAATTTAGTTGTGGATCTTTTAAAATGTTAAAACTGTGAATCTACACCAAATTAACTATGTAAATAGTTATGATGCTCCACATTATTAGAGTACTTCTCCCCCCCCCCCCCCCCCCCCTTTATATATTACTATATATAATAAGAAGAAGTTAACTTAGGCAACAAGTCGACATGTCTGTTTGTGTTGTCTGTTTTAGTTGTTTCAATCAAAATTTTACAATATTTATTCTTAATTAATTATTATAAGTCATGTATTAGAAAATTAATAATATTCAATTAAAAAATAAAATAGATATTTATGACATTGCTGCTTTAGCTGCTTTGACCGTAATTTTATTATATTGCCCCTAATTAATTATAAAAGTCATATAAATATTAAAAACTAATAATATTTAATAGAAAAATAAAAAAATAATAATAAATTAACTCTTGATATTTAAATTAACTTGACGTCTTATATGAAATTCACTTAGTTTTTTTCACAAGTATCTTTTATGATAATTTTGCTATATCATTTTTAATTAGTTATTATAAGTCATTTAAGACATGTTTGTTTCGTTGCTTCAATCATTATTTTACTATATCACCCATAAATAATTATTATGATTGTTTAAGCATTAAAATATTTTAAATAATTCAAAAAAAAAAGATAAAATAGAGACAAATGATATGTCAACATAAAAAATTGAATTGACTGTCAAAATTATATTAGTGCACATAAATTGGGATAAAACGGAGAAAGACATAAGAAGAGTCAACTTAAACATGACTGCTTTTTGGAATTTAATAAAAAGTTGAGGGCATTTTAGTCTTTTTACAAGAAAAATCTACTTAAAAATTTTGTCTTTTGTGCTATGTTAATTGTATCTTATTAATAACTTTAAAAAATGTCCACAATCTTCTATTTAATTACAAACTATGCCCTTAAAAAAATCCACCTTATTCTATTTATTTACAAGTTTGCCCTCCAAGCTACATTTAAGTAGGTGGGTCCCACAGTACTTTCCATAGATTTAATTTAAATTATTTAAATTTAAGTAATTTAATAATATAATAATTTTATCTTAATTAATTGCAACTAAATATTTAAAGTAAATCAATTTTACTATTTTAATTGACTTTTATATTCAAAATTATTTTTTTTACTTATTTAATTTAGTAAATTTAAATTTTAAAATTAGTTTTTTCTTATATAGAAATACTATTATTTAAACTTAACTTAAAATTTTTAAAGTACAAAATTAATAAATTTAATTTAATTAAATAAATTTCTAATGAGTATTTTCTTAAGATTTGTATTGGGTCAATATGTATCAAGTAAAAAAGAAAGAAAGAAAAATATATAATAAAATTTTATTATTGTGAGAGATAAACATAATGTTCTATTCAATAATGTTTAATAATATCATATTTTGTATATGCAAAATATAGCATTTCGTATTTAATTAATATATTACTCCGATGAGTTATCGATGATTACTATTGGATATAAAAAAAATTATGTTAATTTTTATAGGAGTAACATAATCAATCGCTCTTAATTATTTATTATGAGTCATCTAAATATTAAAAAAATTAATAATTAATAATATTTAATAAAAAATAAAATAGACATAAAATTCAAAATTAACTCTTGATGTTTTAAATTAAATTGTCGTCCTTCAAACAATGATTTTACTATACCTCCCCTTATTATTAGTCATTTATGTATTAGAAAATTAAGAATAACAAAATGATATGTCAACATAAAAATTTTGATTGACTATCAAAATTATATTAGTGTCATATAAATTGTGACAGGACAAAGGAAGATATAAAGCAACACATATTATTTGAAAATGAAATAAAAAGTACTGTAAATAACAATAATTAATAAAAATATTTAAAAAATTGACTAATTGCCAAAATTTTATCTATGCCGTATAAATTGGGACGAAGAGCGTATTCATATTTTATTGAAAAATTATGTAAAAAATATTATAGATCACATAATTAATAATTTTAAAAATTTTAAATATAAAATATTTGTCTGGCTCTCGAAATTATGTCATTGTCACTTAAATTGAAATAGAAGAAAAAGTATTATAAATCATAATAATTAAAAATTTAAATTATTTTAATGATTAATTATCTAAATTCTATTTACGTCAAATAATTGAAATAAGAAAATATATATTGGGCCCATGCTAGCACGGGTTATGCATATGTAGTTTACAAAAGAAGAAATAGGCAAAGTATACAATAAAATTATAAAATACGAAGATCGCCGAATTATATGACTAGTAAACCAAGATCCACGTGGAGGTTCATTCCTTATTAGAAATTATACTAGTCTTCGTATCCGCGTGATGCGTTATTGATGTTAAAAAATAATTATAAATAGGATTTCAACTCATTTTTTGTATAATTCAAATTTAAAAATCATACTAGATAATAAGTGATAAGGATTAAAATTTAATTTTTCAAAATAAATAAAAGATATGACCTGAATATCATATGTATTATTATTATTATTATTATTATTATTATTATTATTATTATTTAAATTGGGAGTAGGGGAAGGGGAATGGGGGAGGGGATTACAATGTGGGAATCAAACCCTCACCAACAAGGTGAGAATTCAAGTAACTAACCAACTAAGCTACAAAGATTCCCCATATTTATCATTATATTATAATATAAACATAATATTTTATTTCTTGAATTAATTTGTTAAGGATTCAAAAAATAAAATCAAATTCTATGTATTAATAATTAACATAGCGGTGCTCGTGTGACTTTGTAGGTTAGTTTTATTTATTCTTTTTTTTTTTTTGTCTTTTTTTGTTTGTTGCAGATTTAAGAATTTTGTAGGTTAGTTTTTATTTAAATTTCATTATTTTATTTAAATTGTGTTTAAAACTTATTAATTTTAATAAAATTTATTAAAATTTTATTCTCATGTAAATTTTATTAATTTCATTTACAAATTCTCATGTAAATAAAAATTTTAAATTACATATGCAGTTAAAATAAAGTTAAGGCCTTTTAAAATTTAGATTTATTTAAATAATAAATTTATTTTATTAAATTTAAATTTTTCATAATGGCATTTAATAGTTTTTGAAAAGTTATTTTAATTTTTAATTTTTAATAATGGCAATTAATGCTTTTTAAAAAGTTATTTTAATTTTAATTTTTTTAATACTATTTTTTGTGGTGCTGACATGTGGCACTTTTTGTTTCTTTTATTAGATATAGATAGATTTTCTATCAAAAATAAAATGCAACAAGCAATCAACATATGTATGAACACCAAAGATTACTTTATTTTCTTAACTAGGTAATTTGTCCACGCCTCACGCGGTCGTAAAAAAATCAAATCAATTAAGCTATTATCTAATATATATATATATATAGTTAAAGTTAAAATTATATTGGTAAAATTTGAAAAACTACGTAACAAATAGAGACTTTTATGAATTACTCTTCTTTTCTAAGAATATGAAGGCAGTAATACCGGACTTTATAATAAGAGATAATTAGTATAAAGTCATGAAGTGTTTTGTATTAAACTTGTCACATAATGACTATATTTAATTTTGGCTAGAAAATTATGTTAAAAACCAAAAAATTGATCAAAATAAGAACACCAATATTGAGCTAAGAGAGGTACTACGCTAATTCTGTACCAACTTATTATTATAGATTTTCAAAAGAAATTTTTTGAGAAAGAAAAATAAATTCCTTACAAACTTATGTACCATAGATTTTGTGACATACACTTTCGGCTTTCATCCTCGTCATCCTTTCTTCCTTAATTGCAACTTTTTGTAGATAAATTTCATTTGCAATATCATAATGAATGATGACATATTACTTTCTTTTATAACAATACCAGGTGCCAAAAGAAATGAAAAGATCACAAATAAAATAAACTTTTACAAAAATTTTTTTTGATGTAATTTAAGTACACAAAATATATTAACATAGTGTAGAAATACCTTCTATTAAAGACTCTTTTTTCCTTTTCACTTTATATAAGAAATCAATAAAATTGAGAAATAATAATTTATAAAATGATTAAATTGAAAAATACATTCCCTGTACTAAAAACACCAATCCTAACTCTCAAACAAACCTTCTACGTGAATCAGATATTAAAATAATAGTAATAGCATAAGGAAATTCAAAAGAGACAAATATTTATATCATCAAAAATAAATATATAAGACATAAATATGGGAAATAAAAAACACAAATATATAAAGGAAAAACTGCATATTAAAACCGAAAATTAAAATAAAAGTGTCTGCATACTTTTTGGTAGAATTATAATGGTAGAGTTTTAGTCCCTACTAATGTGCCTAAGCTTATCAATTCCTGTTTCTTTTTTGTAGACAATACGATTTCACATTTTATAGATTTTATCTTAAGTGAAAATATTTCAATTACATCCTGTTTTAGATAATAATAAAGTTACATGAATTAATAGTAAATAAATAATAAGGGGATGAGTAACTGATGTATTTTGAATTTGATAAATATAGAATATATAAAATAAGTGATTAACCCACATTCAAAATGTATTCGAAACTTGAAAAATCATTCTATATTCGTGGTCAACTTATCTCTCAATTCCGCCTTGTCTAGGAGATGTTGAAACACGAATCAGTAAAGAGAAGAAAATACTTTCCCCTATATTGTATGTTACATGCTCTTCAAGCAGGTCAATTTTCTACAAAAAAGCTTGTTCGTTGATCTTCTCATTTGTTTGACAAAATCCCAAAATATTTATCTAATTTGCTTCTCATAGCAACCAAATATTCACTGTTTTTTTACTGCACAAACTTGAACACTAAAAATTAGATTAGATTGAAAGCTGAAAATAAGATAACTACGAAGGGCTAGAAAAGTAAAAGTAACGCAAGTAAAATAAATATATGAGGAAAAAAAGA
>NC_061116.1:48175694-48181839 GCF_002878395.1 Capsicum annuum
TTTGCTTTTCATTAATTTTGTTTAGCCTATATATAATTTTGTTCACCAAGCGTACGATTAATCCGTTTAGGAAGATTTATTTATATAGATAGATAATAGCCATTATTCATAAAGGAAAAGAAAAGAGAGGAAAAACCCATTTAGCGAGGGAGAAAGACGAGTTACGGATTAATTCCAAAATTCGTTGCAAAATAAAGAGTGAAAAAGGATCAAATGAATAAGATAAAATGATCTCGAATTTCAAGAAATGAAGTAAATACTTTTTTAATGCTAGATAAGCTTTCACGTTTAATAAATTTGATCTCGATAAAGAATGCGGCGTACGCATCTTTTTGAGACGTTTAAAAATAATTCAAGGATGCAATATTGCACCTCAGTAAAGATAGTTTTAAAATTAATTTTCACTAGTTTAATATAAGAGGTACAGACAGATCTTTTCAGTATAATTAAAAATGAGCAAATCAGGCCTGCAAACATAGTTTATTCAAAATAGTTTAAGTAAAGTTAAGTCAATAAAAGCGACCGTGCTAGAACTACGGTACTCGAGGGGTGCCTCACACCTTCTCCTCGGTCAATAGAATTCGTTACCCGGTCTTCTATTTTCGCAGACCAAATAAGAGTCATTTTCTTTTGATTAGGTCTTTTCATTAGGGATCAAAAAAGGTGACTTGAAACACCATAACTCAATTTCAAGTGACGACTCTGTAAATAAATTAATACCTATTCAATACCGTCACTTTATTTGGAAAATCCTTCAACCTCGATCCTCCGGGAGAAAAAGGGGTGTGACAAAATCAATGGACAATTTATTCAGTTTTACCTATTTTACCTTAGTATTAAATACAATACATCACTCATTACATTTTTCAAAGGCAAAAAAAATATTATGTTCAAAGGGTGATATAGTAAAATCAACCATTTATTTATTGTTTCTTAAGGCATATGTCAAGTCAAAAGTGAACAAGTATTTATGAAATCAATGGATAATTTATTTAGTTTTACCTATTTTATCCTTGATATTAAATACAATACATCACTCCTTGTATTTTTCAAAGCAAAAAAATTATTATTTTCAAAATTTGATATAGTAAAATCACCCATCTATTTATTGTTTCTTAAGGCATACTTCAAGTCAAAAGTGAACAAATATTTATAGACGGGGAGAATATTTAGTGAAGAATTTATTTCAATTGTAGTGCAAAGTAGGGAGACTGATTTACCTTACAAGGTAAAATTTGTCCCTTGCCTTATTAATTTTTTTTTATAAACCACTCATTTCATTCATTTTTTATTCACGTTATTTGTTTGTTTACTCGTTGCACTCTCTTCATTCACATTACTTGGGTGTTTCATAGAAAATTTTGCATTTTAAGGTATATTTTAATCACCTTTTTATATAATTATTTTATACTTTAAGGTATATTTTAATCGTTTTTTCTATATAAAATGGGTTGTTTATACCTATCAGTCGTCTCCATCGAAGAAGGTTATTGACTTATGGACCACTTGAATTAAAATTTTTCAAATTCATAGAAGCATTGTTGGGTCCTCTTATATCAGAATTATTCACAAGTTCGGATGAGCTTTGATAATGTATTTCAAATCCACCATCAAATTGTTGTTACATTGTCATTGTTGAAAAATCAATATTCAAATTAGAAGAATTGTGACTTACTCGAAGATCAAATTACTATCCGTGGGTTCTTCAACAATAGGAAAATGTTCCACACATGCATAGATGTCAAGTGTTTGTAGATTAAGGCAATTACCAAAAATTTCAACGGTACTAAGAAATAAAGATAAAGAATTATCATTCCAAATAAGATTTTCACCAAATATTGGTTTTCAGTTGGACGTAAACTAATTTGGATACTGACTGAAAATAACCACATCATCTTCCGAATTAGTAATACCCATTTTATTCCTAAACAACCTTTTTAAACGATCATATTCGAGAGATAAAGAAAATGATTGAACCATTATAGGACGCTAACTATATCGCATCGACTCCCCATCATGCAAAACTTCATCACTCCAATGTAAATTTACTCTTACCTTGTTACTATCCATCTTAAAGTAAGAAATAAATAAGGTTCAATAAATATTTTGAGTTATGAACTTTGATAATTTTTTTTGAATTGATGCAATTGAAAGAAACCTACACTCACACTCTTTATATAGCACTGTGAATTTTGAAGTCCTACCTTACAAGGTGAGAGTCCATACTCACTTACAATCGGCCAGCAAAATGGGAATTTATTCCCTCCCTTATCAGTGGTAAGTCTCATCTTATTGACACTCCCCCCCTAGGGGAATTTACTCCCCACTTTTTCAGTCAAAGGATAAGGTAAGTGGCTTCATTTACCTTGTAAGGTAAAATAACGATTTTACTTTACACTTTTTCAGTCACGATTTTACCTTGCACTTTACCTTACAATTTTACCTTACACTTTTCATTTTAATATGCCTTTTTGAAATTTTAAATAAAAAAAATTTACCCTTTAGGCTCCGGTCATAAATTTCCACATATGTATAGGGTTGATGACATATTTCTTAATAAATAATAAATAAAATGATAGTATAATTAATAATAGATTATCTTTTAATTATCTAAACTTGATAAATACTCCCTCCGTCCTAAATTATCCGTTCTAAATTTTCTAATTTGATTTTTCATTTTACTTATCTTTTTTTATTAATCAAGATAAGATAATTTTTTTTTTGGTCATGTTTACCCTTTACATTAATTATTTTTTCTTCAAATTATATTGTAAACATCATTTAATAAGGGTGTTATGATAAATTAAACATGTTATTAATTATTATTTTTTAATTAATGTGTTATTTTAATTTGGGATGGAGGGAGTAGAATAGAGGGAAGAGGTGTAAGTTGCAATAATGATTATTGGATGATTGTAAGCCATCGAATTGTCTTGCCATGCGCAGCAGGTGGCTATTACTTCCTTTTATTACCCCAACGCACTCAACTAAAATTTAAGTCGCAGTGTCTCAATATCTAACAGGTGTAATTCTAGGATGCGTTCTGCTTTATTGGGCTTGTTATTTATATGCCGCTTGCTGCCACCAATTGAACTCTTACATTTTACTACATTTCTGCAGAAAATAGTCAATTAAATGATTTTGGCTTTTTGAAATTGATGAAATATATGTACTCATATTTGGTTTCCATTTTCAGGATGTATGGACATATATACCGCGAAACTAAAATAATGCAATTGCCTATTCCAGAAAGTGGCATACTAACAATTCATGGGATACTGGGAAAAAAAGCATGCCCACCATGCCTCCTGTCTATTTTAAGTACTAACAAAAATATTTTTCTTTTTTTGCTAGTGAAGAATATTGACAAATGTTGCTGCAATTCTTGAAGGGAAAAATGAGAAGAAAAAGCATAGATTATTGGTTAGTCTTTAGTTGTAGTAGCCCATATAGTGAAAGAAAATGTTCTGTACGTAATATATAAGACAAATATGTCTAACATTCAGATTTTCTGAAGATTTTTGACGATTGATTTCAATGTAGCTAGTTTGGAAAATATATTTCTTTTCTATTTCTATTATATAGAAGAGGTGGTTTCGACCATCTCTTCATGAATTTATTTTTTTACCCCCATTATTTACTATATTACACCCTAATTGTTCTGTGATTTATTATATTATTCCTATTAATTATTACAAGTCATTTATATATTAGAATTAATAATATTTTTTATTATATTATCCATAATTAATTATTATAAGTCATTTATAGAAAATTAATAATATTTAATTAAAAAAGTAGATATTTAAAACGTTTGTTTCAGCTTCTTTAACCGTGATTTTACTATATCATTCCTAATTAATTATTATAAGTCATTTATGTATTAAAAATTAATAATATTTTATCCAAAAAATTAAATTACTATATTACCCCCTATCAGTTACTATATTACCCCTAATTGCTCCGTGATTTACTATATTATTCCTAATTAATTATTAAAAGTCATTTATATATTATAATTAATAATATTTTTTTTTATTATACTATCCCTAATTAACTATTATTAGTCATTTATATATTAGAATTAATAATATTTAATTAAAAAATAGATATTTATGACGTTTGCTTCAGCTGCTTTAACCGTGATTTTGCTATATCATCCCTAATTAATCATTATAAATCATTTATGTATTAAAAAATTAATAAAATTTAATTAAAAAAATAGATGACATGTCTGCCTGCACTGGTTTTGACCAGTGCTTCGTCATTTACTATATGATCCATAATTGCTCTGTGACTTACTATATTACCCCTAATTAATTTTTATAAGTCATTTATATATTAGAATTAATAATATTTTTTTATTATGCTATCCCTAATTAATTATTATTAGTCATTTATATATTAGAATTAATATATTTAATTAAAAAATAGAAATTTATGACGTTTGTTTCAGCTGCTTTAATCGTGATTTTACTATATCATCCCTAATTAATTATTATAAGTCATTTATGTATTAAAAAATAATAATATTTAATTAAAAATAGATGATATGTCTACCTATATTACCCCTAATTGCTCCGTAATTTACTATATTACCCCTAAATAATTATTATAAATTATTTATATATTAGAATTAATAATATTTTTTTACCATATTACCCCTAATTAATTATTATAAGTCATTTGGTTTCGACCACTGCTTCGTCATTTACTATATTATCTTTAATTGCTCCATGATTTATATATTACCCCTAATTAATTATTATAAATTATTGATATATTAGAAATAATAATATTTTTTATTATATTACCCCTAATTAATTATTATAAGTCATTTATATATTAAAACTAATAATATTTAATTAAAAATAGATATTTATGATGTTTATTTCAACTGCTTTAACCATGATTTTACTATATCATCTCTAATTAATTATTATAAGTCATTTATATATTATAAAATTAATAATATTTAATTAAAAAATAGATGACATTTCTGCCTATATTACCCCTAATTGCTCCGTGATTTACTATATTACCCCTAATTAATTATTATAAGTCGTTTATATATTAAAATTAATAATATTTTTTTTACTTTATTACCCCTAATTAATTATTATAAGTCATTTATATATTAGAATTAATAATATTTAATTTAAAAAATAGATATTTATGACGTTTGTTTCAACTTCTTTAACCGTGATTTTACTATATCATCCCTAATTAATTATTATAAGTCATTTATGTATTAAAAATGAATAATATTTAATTAAAAAATAGATGACATGTCTTCCTATGTTACCCCTAATTGCTCCGTGATTTACTACATCACCCCTAATTAATTATTATAAGTCATTTATATATTAAAATTAATAATATTTAATTAAATCAATGTACATTTATATTTATAGTGTTGGGTCCATACTGACACGGGTCATGCATCGTTACTAGAGATAGCAGTTGGCTATGGTCCAAAAGTTTTTCGATGTTCGTATCCATTTTAACTTTTATTGCGAGCTCTGTTTGTGTCTCTAAATCGAGGATGAAAACACGAAATAAGTATACAGTGTCACTGACAAATTAATTAAAATGTTATAGTATACAGTGTTCGTTTGTGAAGAAAATCATTTCAATTTGAACTTTGTAGTTTAATTTAGCTAGTAACTAATACTCTAGTAAAGAGAAAACAAGCTAAAATTTGCTTTCATCTATTAACTAGTATTTGTACTCGTAGGTTTGCGTGGTTAATGTATATTAGAAAAAAATAATTGAGAAAAAGACATGTTCCCCCTATTCGTTAAATCACTTTAACACTTAAACTTAACTTTTGTTTATTTATCTCCCTTAATATCTTTAAAGTGTATTAATTTCATCCCTTAAACTGACATGGAATTTAAAAAAAAAAGGCATTTTTCTATTAAAAACCTGATATGTTCCACTTTATATATATATATATATATATATATATATATATATATATATATATATATATATAAAGAAACTCACCCCTTACCTCTCATCCCCACCCAATCTGCATCGTCTTCATAAGCCCCACCCCTTCACCCCTCACCCCACTCCGTTTTCTTGTATTTCTTCTTACACCTCACCCCAATCCCCTTTCTCCTTGTTACTCTCCATCCCC
>NC_061116.1:48181939-48220719 GCF_002878395.1 Capsicum annuum
CGCTTCATCGTCTTCATAAGCCCCATCCTTCCATACCCCCCCCCCTCCGTATATATATAAAGAAACTCACCCCTTACCTCTCACCCCACCCAATCTTCATCGTCTTCATAAGCCCCACCCCCTCACCCCTCACCCCACTCCTTTTTCTTGTATTTCTTCTTACACCTCACCCCAATCCCCTTTCCCCTTAATCCCCTTTCCCCTTCTAACTCTCCATTCCCACTTCTATTATCTTCATTAATTTATTCAAGAAAGAAAAAAATGTGAAAAGTTATGAATTTTAATGGGTTAGAAAATAATTTTGGAAAAGAAATTCTTTCAATACATGATTGTTGAACTAAATTACTTATGTGAATTGTCAAGAAATTTGTTGTTGGATTTATGAGATTGTCTTTTGTATCCACCATTATTGAACCTTGAAAAAGTTTGAAGACAAAAAAAAAAATGAGTGTCGAATTCATGGTTGATGTTCAAATTGATTATTGAGGTTTTCTGATAATAATGTGAAGTTGTACTTCAATTTTGAGTTTGATTGGTATGAATTTCACTAGTTTAATTTTGTATCCGCCATTGTTGAAGCTTGAAAAAGCTTGAAGACAAAAAATAAATAAAAATGAGTTCGTCGAATTCAAGATATGATTGATGTCGAAATTGATTATTAAAGTTTTTTGATGATGTTGTAAAGTTGAACCTAAAATTTGAGTTTGATTGGTATGAATTTTACTACTCTAATTTGGTATCCACCATTATTGAACCTTTGAAAAGCTTGAAGATAAAAAAAAAAAAAATGAGTTTGTTGAATTCATGGTTGATTTCCAATTGATTATTGAGATTTTCTAATGATGTTGTGAAGCTGTAGTTGAAATTTGAGTTTGATTGGTATGAATTTAACTAGTTTATATTGAAATTTGAAACCCAAAAATGAAGAACCCATACATGGACAATGTTGAAGATGACAGATGACGGCGGGGTAGGTGAGGGAGGGGGTGGGGGTGGGCGGATGGGTGGGAATGTTTGTGAAAAAATATTTTTTAATATATATATATGAAATTATTTTTAAAAAATACTTTTCTTGCGTGGCTCCGACGTGGCAGTGACGTGGCGCTGATTTGTCGTCGTGTGTGCTCACTCTTCATTGTGAGAATGGTATTCAGTTTCAAATGGTGAAATAAATACACTTTAAAGATGTTAAGGGGGTAAATAAATGAAAGTTAAGTTTAAGTGCTAAAGTGAATTTGGAGGACAAGTTCAGGGGGGAAAACATGTCTTTTCTCAAAATAATTACTTGAAACATAATTGACATATAAATGAATATATACGGTGTAATCTGATGACTAAAGTTTGGAAAAGAGTGCAAAGTGCACATATCATACCCTTATCTCATAGAGATAGTAAATAATTTGGCATATCAAATATACTCTCTCTGTCCCATTTTACCCGTCTCAAATTGGGATGACACAGCTATTAAGAAAACAATGATTGATAATGTAACTTTACCATTTTGTCCCTCTTAATTGTATCTTGTTATTAGTTTCAATATTAATGGATGACTAATACCAAAGCACCATTTATATTCTTAATGATGTACTCTTATTGTTATTAGTTGAAAAAGTCTTTGCAATATTTTTCAAGAATATGCTAATAATAAGGAGTAATCAATTACACTAAGGGTATAATGGAGAAAAAAAATTGTCTTGTCTTGATAAGTAAAAAAAGACAAGTAAAATGGGACATCAAATTAGAAAATTTGGGATGGGTAAAATGAGACGGAGGGAGTATCTAACTAGGATAGTGCTAAATGGCCACAATTTTTTTGCCACAATTTGGCCACAATTGTGAAAAGACTTAGATAACCTTGTGAGTCTTTTCTTAAATAAATTCCCTCCAAATTTTCTTAATCAATGCAATAATGTTTTTCTATTCCCCAAATTCATTGAAAAATTAAAATTGATTTATACAAGAATGATTAATTAATTTAAGGTACATATATTATGTATTAAGAAAATATTATTTAAATTATATTTAAATGTATAGTATAATAAACGGCTATTATTATATACAAGAAATAATAATAATGCATAATATTAATAATTCCCAAAGTTACACAATTAGTCGTTTAAGCTGTTTATATAGTATAAGTCGTTTATTATAAATTGATTTTCAAATACTAAATTTATTAGGATAAAATTTATAGTATAAATTAATATATTTTAGAAATTTATCGTAGTATAAATTTATTAGGATAAATTTATTTTTCTATTTTTAATGTAGTATCGATACAATTTTAAAAAATATAACTTAACTATTTTTCTATCCTAATATACTCATTTTGTTGTAATTTTGCAAAAATAATAAAATAAATTATGTGTGATAAATTTTAAAGATGGGATACTTTTATGTGATAAAATAGCAAAATATTTTTGTATAATTATTAAAATTATGTGATTTTACGTAACAAAAAAAGGATTGAAAGTAATTTTTTGTGTAACAAACTCAATGTTAGATGATCATCGATAAATTTTGACCAAAATAAACTTTAGTTTAAATATTTAATTTTTTAATTCTTTCAATTTTTACCTACAATAATATACCCAATGTAATCCCACAATTTTCACTTACCTTAATTATTTTTTAAAATTATGAAAATACAAATAAGAATTGATTACTCGTATATGTTAAATCAAAAAGAGTGAGACATAAGTGTTGATCGCACAAGTCTTTCGCCTTTATGTTACGCCGATATGATAAATTACGGATAGTTACTTATATATTATCAAATTAATCTATAATTAATTATTTTTTAATTATTATATTTAAATAAAATTGAATTGCATATTTAAATAATTTCTACCATAATCTGTGAAATATTTCAATAACGACAACTCAAATACTTTAGACATTGTAAATGTTGACATATTATAGAAATCACATAGTTCATACTTCATATGTGTCATGATCATAATGGTTATACAGATTTTGCCACTTCTAGCAAATGTTTTGGATGCAAATGTCAAGACTGCAAGACAAAACACGATGGAGCGATTAATGCACTAACTGCTTTTATAAAGAAATGACATCTAAGAGGGGTGTCATTCCATCAAAGAGGATTTAATCTCCATACACTCCACTAGAGATCAAGGTGGCTAAGAGGTGAAGGAAATATATTTTCAGGGCATCATTAAGTATCGAAAAAAGCAAAATTGCAACTCCTCTGTCTTTGTCTTGCACAGTTGTTCAATGTACAAGAGCCACAGGATAGCAGCATGAACTAAAAAGAGTGAGATATAAGTGTTGACTGTACAAGTCTTTCACCTTTATGTAACGCCAATTTGATAAATTGCGGATCTCTATTTATATATATATATATATATATATATATATATATATATATATGTCTTGAACCGGGGGTAATTAATTATTTTTAATTGTTATATTTAAATAAATGTAAATTGTATATTTAAATAATTTTTAAACATAATTTGTGAAATAGATCAATAACGACAGCTCAACACACTCTAAAACCGATAAATGTCGACACATTATATAAATTATGCATATAGTTCATATATATTGAACCAAAAAGAGTGAGACAGAAGTGTTGATTGTCTTTCGCCTTTATGCTATGCTGATTTGATAAATTGTGAATCATTTCTTATATTTATTACTAAAATGACTTTTAATTAATTATGTTAAATAAAAATCAAACTATATATTTGAATATTTTTACACATAATTTGTGAAATATTTCAATAATGACAACTCAACAAATTTTAGACCTGGTAAATCTCGGAATATATAAAAATCATGCATATAGTTCATATATGTCAAACTAAAGAGAGTGAGACATAAATATTGATGGTACAAGTCTTTTGCCGATATGTCACGCCGATTTGATAAATTGTGAATCATTACTTATATTTGTTTCTAAAATGACATTTAATTATTTATTTTTAAGTATTATATTTATATAAAATTAAAATATATATTTAAATAATTCTCATTCATAATTTGTAGGATATTGCAATAACGAAAACTCACCACACTTTAGATTTGGTAAACATCGACACTTATAGAAATCATGCATATAGTTCACATATGTCGAACCAATAAGTGTTATACAATTCATTCGCCTCTATATTACGCCGATTTGATAAATCGTTAATTATTACTTATATTTGTTACTAAAATGATCTCTAATTAATTATTTTTTAAATTATTACGCTTAAATAAAATTAACGTATATATTTAAATAATTTTCAAGCATAATTTATAAAATTTATAACATCTAGTAATCCAATAAGTCGAACCATTAATTCAATAATCAAATTATCATTAAAGATTATTGGTTTTGATTTGATTTTGAATAGTCGTAGCTAGAATCAAGGGTGTTATGTTCAAACTTAAAAAATGCGAATTAAAGTACTGATTGTTTTTTACTGTCACAAATAACATTCTTACTATGAAAGAATAAACATTGACTAAGATTACACTGAAATGTTGATATCTCTACCTAATTATTTTTTTCTTAACCTGAAAGTTGTAAAATCATACTAATTAAAATTAGAGATTTCTAGCTAATATATTTTCCATAAATACACATATTAAATATGAATAATACTTAAATAAATATATTTACCTAAGAAAAAGGATTATTGAAAACGTATTTGTCCAATTAACAATGAATATAAATCATGAAACAAACACTTTTCCATATTTGAATTAATCATAATTAATCTCATTAACATAATCAATGTATTGGAAATAGGATAAAAAATATATTCAACTTTCAAGATAAAAGGATAAAAATGTCCAAAATAAAACTAGTTTAAGTGTGAACATGTGTATTTTCTATTGTGGACAAATTTGGGCCAAAATTTTGTGGCCAAAAAGACTTTTCCATCTAATAATATTGGAAGAGCCTTGAATTCATTGACCTTATTTATCTTAGATTATGGGTGTCAAACGGGCCGGGCCGGGCCAACCCGAATCGGCCCTTCTATTTTAATCTGGTTGAGGGCCGGTTAAGGGCCGGTTTTGGCGCTAGACTGGTCGGGTCTGGCTGAGCCAAACGGTAAAAAAATTAAAACCCACCCTAACCCGGTCCACTTAACCCAACCCGGTCAAACCCACCAAAATCCGATCAAATTCGGTTAAAAAATCGGTCAAACCCGGTCAAAAATATAAAAAAAAAATCTTTCAATATACATTACATATACCCTCCTATATACATTATAAATACGTTAAATAATATATATACACTATATATATAGTATATACTACATTAGAATTTAAAAAATATATACACTTATACACAATTAGTCAATTACTCATATATACGCACCATTCAATGTATATATACTACTACTTATAAAATATACTGCAATATATATACATTACAATATATATAGATATACTTATATACTAATTCATAAAACATATACACATGTATACGTTAAATATACAAGATATATACACGTGTATATGCACCATACAATGTATATATACAACTACTTATAAAATATACTACAATATATATACATTACAATACATATAGATATAGTTATATACTAATTTATAAAACATATACACATGTATAAGTCAAATATACACTTCTATAGAAGATATATACATGTGTATATGCACTATTCAATGTATATATACTACTACTTATAAAATATACTATAATATTTCTACATTACAATATATATAGATATACTTATATACTAATTTATAAAACATATACACCTGTATACGTTAAATATACACTTCTTAGAAGATATATGCACAAATATACAAAACATATGCTACTTAATATAATAAATTAATAATATTTGGTAGTAAATTAATAATATATTAGAAGTAAGTTTTTAATTTAAAGTAGAAAACTAGAAATTCAATTTAAAATTTTAAATCATTAAATGAAAAAATATAAAAAGCAAGGACTAAGTAGTGAATGAATTTGGGAAATTTTATTGATTGCAAAATGATCCAAAATTTATAATTTACATGAATGAAAAATTTACAAATTATGCATCATTTTTTTCAACTCATTCATGTTAATATTAACGGGAACTTGCATAGGATAATCGAAGTCAACTGGGACAAAACCATGCATTGGACTTGATTCTGCAAAGTTCTCCCGTGAAGTCATAATTTCTTCAAGTTTCAGCTCGTCGCTCGGCTTCGGTTCCATTCCTTGGTTTCTTCTTTCCGCTCTAATCCAATCTCTGAGGCAAACTAGAACATTCATTGCATTACTTCCCAATGAGTGTCGGTTGTCTCCAAGCTGCTGTCATCTCTGACTAAAGGCGCTCTCTGATGCAACGGTTGACATTGGAACATTCAAGATATCTCTAGTTAATCTTGAAAGCACAGGATATTGTGTTTCATTACTCCCCCACCAATCCAACGTGTTGATCCGTAGTCTGCGATCCTCTGGTGCCGTCCGAAGATAATATTTTAGCTCTTCCCGATAAGTTGATGTGTGAGTTCTCTCATCAACACTGTTCCAACAATTTAAATCATAAAACGAATCAGAAAAACCACTATGTGCCGGTCTTTTAGAAGATGATGGCTCCTCGGGAGGATGAGGAGTGACAATTGGAGTGATATTTGTAGATATGGCTAAATCAAATAAATCAACATAGTGATTATATAATTTTTCAATGTAATCCTTTGCATCAGCCGTAGCCATCCACAAATCAGGTTGTACTTGTTCAGAATCATGGTTAGTATTTATTTCTAAGTTAGTATAAATAAGAGTACTAAAGTGTCACATGTTATTATATTTCATGCACGGATTTAGCATAGCACCAACCAAGTAAATAGGGGGAATCAGGAAAAAATATTTTTTAAATTTCGTAAACATGGCGCCAACAGCTTCTTTATAACATTCTTTATTTTTATATTCTTTGAGCAAACCAGAAATATCGGCTATATATGCCAAAATATTACAAACAGTAGGATAATAAGCACCGAAAAATTCAACCGTAGCTACATAAAATTTTTCTAAAAACTTAACAAGATCATTAGTTACAACCCAATCAGAACTATGTAGCATGCAATCAGCAGAATCAGCAAATGAACCGCAATGTTGGTTAAAAGCTAGTGTAATAGGAATTCTATATTTATAATAAGTTTTATTCATACGTAGAATTCCATCTAGTATCAATTTCCTTAGGCATCAAAATCGGTGTAAGTCCATTTTCTTAACATTTAACTTTAAATTCTCTAATTCTCGATCTATGATTATTTTCTTGAATAAAACCAACGGCAAGACGAATTTTTTCAATATAAAGCTCAAAAAACTCAAGACCATCTTTTACAATTAAATTATATATATGACATGCACACTTAATATGAAAAATTTCAGGCAAGGGTGGAGATAGCATAAATTTTTTTTTTTGTTATAGCAGTCTTGTTGTTAGAAGCATTATCAAAAGCAATACATAAAATTTTATTTTCGATACCATAATATCCGGCAATTTTAACAATAGAATCAGCAATAAATTGTCCAGTATGTTTACGATCTTTATCATATAAAAAAGCAAGAATACGTTTTTGCATCATGAAATTACTATCTATCCAATGACAAGTAACGGTTAAATAATTATTTTTATTTACATCACGACCAAGATCAGAAGTTAGGGACAATCTACATTGAATAGTTTTTAACACTGTTGATAAATAAAAATAATATTGTGAATGGAGTCTAAAAATATCAGACCGACAAGTAGTTCTAGGAATACCGTTAAACATAGGATTATAAATTACTTGTATATAACGAATAAAGGCATCAGAAGAAGGAAAACTAAAAGACAAACAATCCACAGCTACCATTTTAGCTATTTCTTCTCGGTCCCCCAATTTATTATACTTCTTCGCTACGTGATCGATTGCTGGGTCCATTCTAGTTTATGTTGGCCTACCAACATCCCCACCACCTTGTGCAATATTTAACTCTCTTTTGTGATCTTCAGCTATATGTCTCATTAACGTACCCGTACCCCCTTGCTTGCCTCCACTTCTATGCTTATATATTTGTTGACAAATATTGCATTGCACCTCAATATCTGATATACGTTCAAAAAATTGCCATGCAACACTAGTTCTTTTACGAGGTCTTGCGGCACTAGGAGGACGGGGAGGGAGATTAACCGATTCAGATCTAATGTTAGTATCTCCTACTGCGGGTGTCTCAGCAATATTTTCATTATCTTCGTCTAAATTAACTGCATCTACTTCATTTTTTTCTTCTATACCGTAATTTTCCTAAGCTTCTACATAATCTATATCGTGAGCACCTACATCTATTTCTTCCTCAAAAGGTGTACCAAGTGGTACCAGAGGCGAAGGCACACGGGTACATCTACTACTTGAACTACCTCTACCGCTAGTAATTCGCTTTTTACTACCACTACTGCCTTCGGGACAAAAATTTTTAACACCTTTAATAGCGAGATTTCTTAATTTATCCATAATATAAATTAAATTAAACTAAAAATATTCAAAATACACAAATATAATAAAATTAAATATTAAACAATTAATACAATAAATAAAAATTAAACATAAGAGATGGAACGACAATACCAAGTTTTGAAAGTATCCGAAGGTTGCGACTTTAGAAACTCTCACTCATATTTTGTAAACGAAAAATTTAAAAATTAAAGCGAACACTTTAAGAAATTAAATATATTGAATATTTGAGAATTGAGAATTGAGATTTGAGAGAGAATGAGATTTGGGAGAGTGAAAAATTGTGTGAAAAATGATTTGAAGTTGTAGGGTATTTATAGAGTTTTTTTTGGGATTAAAAAATATTTTTTAAAGTTATTTTTATTTTTTAATAAATGGGCCCAAACTAGCCGTTTGGACCCAAAAACGGCTATATAGCCGTTGGGCCAACAGCTAGTTTGGCCCAAAATCCCATTTTTTTTTCTTTTTAAAAAAAGGTATTCGGGTCAGGTCGGGCCGGTTAACTGGCGGGCTTTGACCGGGCTTGGCTCGGGCCAGATTAGTCGGGCCCATTTTAAAAAAATAACCGGTTTGAGACCCAGAACCCTAAAGCCCTAGGGCTTACCGGGCAGGATCAAACCAGGCCGGATTAGTTACAAGAGCCGGATCAGGCCGGCCCACTTGATACCCTTATCTTAGATGGAAAGTTGCAATATGATCATTCCATCGTTCCATAAAGAGTTAATTTAGTCGAGCCTCGAAGCGGATGGGTGGAAACAAGGAAAAACAGTAATCTTTTCACTTAAGCACCCACACATTAAGTGGTTGAATTATGTTCACTATCAAAGAGATTTCAATATATATGAAATTTTAGTAATTAAGTGTCACTAAGAACATACTCCCCTTGTTTCATAATAAATGAATTGTTAGGTTTTGATACACAGATTAAAGAAAAAATAATAAAGACATAAATTTAACACAACTTTTTATTTTTACTCTCTAAAAAGCAAAAGTTGACCTTTAATACCTTTTCGAAAATTAATTGATTGTCAAATCATAAGGATAACTTTGAAAAAAAATTCAATGATTCGTTTATTCCGAAACGGAGGGAGTATAAGTAGTTCAGTGCATGAAGATGCATGCGCACGTGTTTGATCATTCTATAAATTATCTGCTTCTCATGAGCGTGCACACAGTTGATTTAACTCTACCAAAGTAGGAAGGACGTACTGTTATTAAATTAGTAAAACTTACATTTAAAACATAGTATTTTTAAGAACATTCATACCATTTAATTTAAGGAGTCAGGTAGCGAGATTGTTGTCTAAGCAATGGTGAATTAATTGGTTACTAAATGAAAATCCAAAATTAAAAATAGCATAACAAAAAGTTTTGCTGGTCATGTCGAACCTGAAAAATATGTTTACTCGTGCAATTGATAAAAGAGGTGATATGACAGTTTTTTTCTCTCTTTTATCTAAATGTGAAAATTTCTCATATGTTATTTTCATCAAATTCAACTTTTTCCTTCTGTATCAATAAACACGTAACATGCATCTATAGGTTAATCATAATTATATTGTTCCCTTTAGAAAGTAATTTGTGGGAATGTTTGACATTTTAAATTTGACTTCCGAAAGTATGTGCCTTTTCAGTTTTAAAAAATGAGAACGATAATACACCTGTCCGGTTTCAGCATAGTCTCACATATTAGAAGATTTAGTTGAATTTTTCTACTTCTAACATAGTAAGTAGTCTTCACTTTTGTCTGTCATTTTTGACATTAAATTCCAGCCTTCTTTTTATATTTAGCTAATTTTCTATTGTCAAATGTTAAAGAACAGAATATGCGATAATATTGAGTATTGGAAACATAATTAAGTAAATTAATGTATGATTCTCTAAAATCGTAATTTTTTTGATAAGTTGGTCATGATACACAACATGCTATTAGAACAAATATATTCGATCTTAGACCGATTTCACCGTCACCCTTCATTAAAAATTATTCACATGCTTAAAAAGGAATCAAGTTGTCTGTTCGTGAGGAGGGTTCGTAATTTTTTTTCAAACTGTTCAAACTCTTAGATGAGGTGATCGTACATTCAAGAAAAGGAAAGTTTAACTAGTGAGAATGATAGGGATATGGAGTAGGTGCCACTCCGATCCATGAATGAATAGAAGAAAGACGACTTAATTAACAAACGTAGCATCATTATGTTGGCTTGTGAAGGAACGAATGGTCGGAAAGGACATTTGACCATCTCTTATATATTATCACTACAATGGAGAAATGATTCAAGAAGAGGACAATAAAACCGTTATACACGCTTTTTGTACGTGAAAACTCAAGACTAAATTAAAGGAAGATGGTCAGTAACTTAATTACTTTATTCAAAGGCAATTCAAATTACTAGATAATTGAATATTTGTTTGATTGCAACTAGCTTCCCTCTCAATGAGATATTACTCTTTTTGGGTATGCGAATAAAGTTTTATATTGATAGCTGAAACAAATCACTAATTATAAGGTGCTGAATATTCCTAATCGTGTGAAACCTTTTAGAAAAAATCTGCAAAGTTGGCTTAAAGCAGATAATATCACACCGAAGCAAGAACATTGTATGCCATTTTAATTTAACCCAAAATCTACTATCAAAGCCAATCATTTAGCAGAATGAGTATGAAGATGACGGGGTATGTTGTGGGCCAGGCTTAGTGCCGATCCCATCAATAGGTCGGTTTATGATTTTTACCGCACGATGTTTGGTGGCACACAAACACATTGAATGTTTTACGGATTTCGAGGAGATTGTTAGATTTACAAACAAAGTTTCCTATTGATATTTACAGAGAAACAATTCTACTTTTAGAGGTATTGGATACGATTAATGGTTTAATGTCTTTTTAGGAAAATCTTAGGAAAAAGTCATTATTGTCACCTCAAACTATACTCAAAAAATCGAAGACACATCTAAACTATTGAAGTGATTTAATACACACATATACTATTTAAAAGTGAAACTATATATTTACCCCTCGTAACTGACCTGGCATAGAAAGTAATATCCACATTCCTACATGCGCGTGAAAAATCAAAAAAATACCAAAAACTTATTAAAATGTCCACATGTCATCATTCAATTGGATTTTAACAACTTTTAATATTTATATAATTTTTATTTTCTTTCTTTACTTTTTTATGTGTTTTCCTCTTCTTCTTTTTTTCTCGTCATCTTTATACTCTTTCATCTTTTCTCCTCTCTTTCTTAACTTTATCTTTAATTCCTTAGCTCAATTTCTTCTCTAACCTCCATGAATTCATCGTTGAGTTTACATATATACTTATCCTTTTAAATTTTTTTCCTTCTTTTTTTTTCCAATATTTTATTGTAGGTAGTTGAAAATTAAATTGAATTGTGGGTTGTTTGAATTAGTTGTGGGTATCTTAAATTTCACGAGTTGAGTTCTGAATTTCTTGTATTTTATTGAATTGCGTAGTGGGTTTCTCGAATTTTGCGAATTGAGTTATGAATTTATCTAATTTTACAAAGTTGAATTGGGGGTTTCTTGCATTTATGATTTGCTCGAGCAAATCATAAATTCAATTCGAGAAAATTCGATTGTGTTTATGATTTGCTCGAATTTGGGAGTTATGATTTGGGATTTTTTATGAATTGGATTATGATTTGCTCGAATTTTATCGAATTGGATTTGATTTTTTCGAATTTTACGAAATAGCGGAAGATTGTGAAATGGTGAAAAAATGAAAGTTATTTTGCTTGTTTGATTCGGGTTGCTTTGACCCGTTCAAATTCTTTTTATCAATTAATGGGCTTTGCCCAAATTTAAACTAAAAAACAAAGATTGAAGTTGGTAATTGAAGCAGCAGACTTCAATGATGACTTCAATCAGACTTCTTTTAGAGTTTTGAGCTAGTCGTTTTCCTGTTGTTTTCTTTCTCCTTTTCTCTTTTCTCGTTTCTCAAATTCTTGATAACCAAGACAATTATGTTTTTCCGGCAATGTGACTTCCCCAAAAAACAAACATGTATCTCAGTAGTGTATATGGGATAATTTTTATCTAGAAAAAGAAAAGAGATTAATCTTTTAAAAAAAAAAGTGAAAAAATATGTTATCGACGCATGTCAGCGCGTGTACACACATTTAAGACAAAATCTAGTTATAGCGTTTGAAGGGGTAAATAATTTCACTTTTAAATAGTATAGGTATGTATTAGGTCACTTCAATAATTTAGGTGTGTCTTTGACTTTTCGAGTAGAGTTTGGAGTGAAAATGATGACTTTTTCCAAAATCTTATCAACTTTATCCAAAATTAACAATGTCACAATCATATCAAGAGAATTCTGGACCAAATTTTAACCCAACAAAGCACTTCGTATAATAAGCAAATGTTAGATTGCAAAAATCTAAAGGAGTAATGAATATGGAATGCAGAGAGTGGAGATAATGAATATGGAATGCAGAGAGTGGAGATAGGAAAGTTTCCTCGCATCGAGTACTTATAATAGACCAAATTAATACTATTTTCACAAATAATATTTATTTTTATTACTTTAACAAATTATCCATCTCATATTATCTACCATCTTTTTCACATTTTGAAATTCAAACTATGGAAACTTTGATTAATATTTGAAAATATTTTTTCATGATATTATAACACAAGATAGAGCTTTCTAGTCCTTTTTGTGTAAGTTTTAAATAACTATATTTCAATTTAGAATATTGAATTGACATAATTTAGCTTTAAAAATTAGTCAAATTTAACTCTAAGAAAGACAAAAGCAACACTTATTTTGAGACTGTTTTCACTTTAAATTTATAACTGCTCAAACTATTTATAATTTAATTGAAGTATTACTACCTCCAGTGAGAGGTCTGTGTCCACGAGTCCACGTACCCCTTAAGGACGTAAAAATTTTTGTAGTCGAACTGTTTGTTTGGACTTTTTGCGCATAAAGTTAAAATCAATATATATATATATATATATATATGAGAAACAAGATAAGGATGATGTGGCACCTCTTTATGACCATCATTCCTATTTATCTTTTTCCTCCTTTTGTTGAGATTATTTTCTCATGTTTATCAATTATTTTATTTTAAAAAGTCATCTTCATAACTCATAATTATTTATAATTATAAATTGTACTCTTAAATAATATTAATAATATTCATAACTTCCAAATCTCTCATTTTCATAACCTCCAATTATTTACTTTTGCAACCTCTCATTTTCATAACTTCCAATTATTTACTTTTGAATTAAAAATTTAATAACAATCATAATGTTTTGATATATAGACGGAATCAAGTTGTTGTTGTTGTTTGCCCTTAGCATTGTTTCAAGGTATGAGCAATTTTAGAAGTCATTCTTTTAGGCTTCATATTATTTTTTAAGAGTATATTTCTTTTATTCTATGTGTAGTCTATTAGTAGAATTTTTTTTTGTAAGTATGTATTTTTGTTGGTTCTAATTTCACTAGAATTTTTATGCAGATGATAACATTAATATTATGAGTAGTTTTTCACACTGGATTGAGATGACAACGCTCTAATTATCATTATTTGAATTTTTTTTTGAGAGAGAAATTATTTATATATAAGTAGTTCTTCTTTCTTCATGAAAAAGGTAGTTCTTCTTTCCTCTTCAAATTTTCATATAATATTCTCTAAAGTTTTTATTTTATTTAATTAACTATTCTTCTCGAAACCTGTAAATGCAAGAAGTTTAGTGCACCAGACTATCCTTTAATTTAACTATTCTTCATTTTTATTTTTTTTTAGGTGGAGTTCGCTTTTTGTGTAGCAAGATCAAATTATTTTTTACAGTAGAAGCTGAGAAAGAAAGTCAATGAATACACATGTACATATGCTACTTAAAGAAGTATTTATGTATCTTTTCACAATTATATAGATAAATTTTAATAAATTTATTGATCGAATGTTGGAATATAAAATTATTTATAATTTTTGAACTACATTTTAATTCATAAGAAAATTGTTTATTGATGTGTAAGATTGGAGTCCTCAATTTTTTAAATTTTATAAATTTTTTCAGCTAATTAACTATTTAAAAGATTTTATTTTCTATTTGTCAGGACATATTGATCTTACAATTTGAAAGGATAAAAAAATGTTGGGTTAAGATCGAAATGGTTTTATGAAGTTGGTTGTCTCTCTTTCTCTGTCTATTCATTTTCTTCTTCAAAAAAGAAATCTTATTTCTTATCTTCATTAACTTAACTTAGCACTCATCCAAAAATGAATGTTTTTATTATTGGGATTGAAAATTCTTTTTTTTCTTGATTTTATATGGAAGAAAAATTAATCATCTCCCATGATTCTATTTTAATTACTATTCTTTTAGACTATTTATTATATTAATAAAATCTTCATTTGAATAGATCATTGTGTTAACATGTGTGTCCTTTACTTACATAGTACACAATTTTGTGTATGGAGTATTTTAACTCATGCATCGAAGTTTAAAATTGCCGGTTCTTATAAGTAATAAATTAACGTTCACAATCAAATATGAGGTAAGACAAACATCTAGATGATTGTAGCAAAAGATTAAATATAATTTGATCTTAATTATGGAATGATAATAATTCAACTTCTTGTGCTAGTGCATTTCGTATGTATTGAAAGGACCAATTAGAGATATTGGTTTGTGTTGTGAATATTTTCGTATGTATTGAAAGGACCAATTAGAGATATTGGTTTGTGTTCTGAATATTAATAAACGATTTCTCTAGTCCATTACATGTACTTATACTCTTAATCTTGATATAATTATTATGATCTATGTGGTTTGGTTATTGTTTTAATCTATTGAAATGTGAGACTCTTTTGTGAGTCAACATATTCCTAATAGGTTGGATGATGACAAATCACTTAGTGAAATATTAATTAGTTGATAGAACCATATCTCGAACTTGAGATAGAAGACACCCCTTTATGGTTGCTTATAAGTTTTCACACGAAAACCTCGCAGGTGAATTTTATATCCGTCATGTGAAATAAGTTAAGCATTATAAATAAAGGATTAAATAATCAATGAGTTCAATTTTTCAGAGAACTTAATTTAATTGATTGGTGTCGGTAATTCTAACATAGGGAGTTAAATAAGATGTAATGGTAGATTTAGAAATTAAATCGAGGAGTGCAATTACAGATTTTTAGTGGAATAATTTGTAATTTATTATGATATGATAATTCAGTCATTACCAAATTAATATCATAATTGAAAACCTCAGTTGATAAATATGCGGTTCCTACTATGTCTGGTCAACTAATCAATTTTGAAAAGAAAAAAGATTTTTTTAGAAGAAGGAATTTTACTGGTCTTATATATAAAAGGACTTTAATATCAATAAACAATGTTTTAATACCCATAAAGAGCTGAAAACGTTCTGCCCTTAATAGGGCTAATTAAGGCAAAAATATTTTGCCCATTATAGTGTCATTAAGGCAGAAGTAATGGCCAAAAACGTTGGTCTTTTCTCCTCCCCTCTCTAATGGAAGATTGAAATAAATAAGGGTGATTTTTTCAGCAAAACGATTATTCTTTTCCAAAAAAAAAGTCACTTGCCCACACAAGTGTTGATTAAAAGAGTTAATCACACTACAAAAAAAATGGCTATTATCCACGGTTATTTAGCCACGATTACAAAAATCGTGGCAAGCTTAAACAAAAATATAAACTTATCAACGAATTATAAACGGACACTAAAATACCGTGGCAAAATCAAGCGGGAATTATAATTTTCATTGCCAGCCTTCTTTTTTTTTTTTATTTCCCCCCATTTGCTTATATTATTAATGTTTTTCTTTTTATTTTTTAGTCCTCTCTTTCGATAACACCAATAAAAAAATACAAACTGGAGTGCTTCTTCTCCCCAAAACGACTATTTCGATGTTCCATCTTTCGAGTAGTAGCAAAAAATGGTGGAATCGTTCTAGGTAATATTTGGATCTATGTTTTGTCTTTTACTCGCTTACAATGTTGTGATTGATATAGATTTTTCAGATATTGTATGCAATGTGAGAGGGACTGTAGCAAGAATAGGGTTTTCAAGTTAATTTTACATTCAATTTTCAATGGGAATTCTTAGAATTTATATTATTGCTTTCATCTTTAACGATTTTGTAATTCTCGATGCCCTAATTTTAATTTCAAATCTCAACTTCCCATGGGTTCAATTTAACTTCTCCTAGTAAAAAAGTTATCATTTCTTTTATCAATTTAGGCTGTCGTTGTTGCTTTTTCAAGCCGCTTTTTGGTGTTTTGCTTTTCAAAATTAATACCATTAAATTATGTGCTAGTAAGTGGTATGTATATATCCCATATAAGCTCACGTTTTTCTTTGTTGATAGATAGATATATGGAGGTTCATTCATTTTTGCTTATTATATTTTTTCAACTGTAATTTAATTAATGTGGTATGTTGCACCAATAATATATTATAACTAATGAATGTATTGGAAGTATGTTACCTTTTGAATTTATACATGTAAAGTTTCTGAAACTATTGAAAGGATATTGCCTTTTTATGAAGGCAGGAATTTCTTGTCCTCGAGCTATTGAGTAGTGAATACCGACTGTCTACATCATTTTAATTTTCAGTTTTGATAATTCGTTAGAATAATTATTTGAGTCTATAAATTTTTGTACATGAAAAGTGCTTGGTAGGTGTTCCAAGAATACAGATATATGACTATAATAGCTTATGTCGAATATTTGTTAAGTATACTCTACTATTGCTTAGGTATACGAAGTTTGGTTCTTTCAAAATTTCCTTCAATTGTTCGTGCTTGTCTTTACGGTTTGCTTTATAGTGTAAAAGGGCTTCTTAATGAACCAAAGTACAGACACTTGAGAGACTTGCATAAAGTGATTAAACAATCTGAACTGACTTTAGTTTCATCATATGCCACACTGACTAGTCTTGGAAGTAATCAAGAGGTTAGCCTGATATAGATTATTGTTGGTCTCTGTTTTCTTTCCTTGAGCCGAGGGTCTATCGAAACAGCCTTGCTACCTCTGAGGTAGGGTGAGGTCTATGTAAGATCCACCCTCTCCAGACTTTACTATGTGGGACCACTCGATATGTCATTGTAATTGTCCTGATTTTTGTTCTAACATTGTATACAATTTTTGTGACCAATATAGGCCAATGTCTATAGATCAAAATCTGGAGCTTGTGTTGCATTCCTGTCCAACTATGACGCTAAATATTCAGTTCGAGTTAGCTTTCAGAATAAGCCATATGATTTTCCTCCGTGGTCCATCAACATTCTTCCTGACTGCAAAACTGCTGTTTATAACACTGCAAGGGTAAGAAAGCCGATTGTTTTGCTATAATGGCTAGGTCTTCTGTGGAACCGATCTTTTATGTTATGTTATATTATACTATATATTTTCTATAACATCATTTCACTACAATAGCCAAAGAGTACCAAAACAAATGATGTTGTAATGATTGTAGAAGAATTTGATGCAGAGGTTTTAATGTCCTCTATGTAATGCTACAGGGTAGCTTCCAAGGATAGAGCATAAAGATGATGCTTGCATGTGGTGGAATGTCTTGGCAGTCATGCAATGAAGAAACACCAACTGTTAATGACAGCGATACACTTACAACTAACGGACTATGGAAACAGAAAAACGTCACCAGAGATTCATTAGACTATCTGTGGTACATGACAGAGTGAGTACCTTACATGTTCTTGATCTTTTCAAGTGACTATATCTGTTTTACTCAGATAATATTTTTATTACTTTCTCCAGTGTAAATATAACATCAAATGAAGGATTTCTAAAGAACGGAAAGGACCCTTATCTCACTGTTATGTCAGCTGGTCATGTCTTGCATGTTTTCGTCAATTAAAAACTAGCAGGTAGCGGAAAAAAACACTCTATTTGGGACTATGACAACACGATTTTTCCTAACAAACTACCTTTTCTTAGTCTGTGCATCTCCTAATTTCTATGTATCTCCGCTCTATTTGGGACTATGACAACACGATTTTTTCTAACAAACTACCTTTTCTTAGTCTGTGCATCTCCTAATTTCTATGTATCGTCGAATTTTGGTAGGAACTGTACATGGGGCATTGGATAATTCAAAACTTACATACAGTGGCAATGTAAAGCTAAGAGCTGATATAAACAAGATTTCTAATCTCATTGTTTCCGTTGGTCTCCCGGTTAATTTTCTACTTCCTGTTTCCCCAATGCTAGCTGTGGGAACTGAACCTTTATTGTAAAGAATCATATAACTTTAACGGTTTTAAAATCCATTTCAAAATATTGGCATACATTATGATACGTGGAATGCAAGATTTCTAGGTCCATCCACGTTGAGCGGTCTCAATGAGGGGTCAAGAGACTTGGCAAAACAAAAATGGTCCGACAAGGTTTGTCCATATAACCATTAGAATGAAATGTAGTGTCTCGATGCTTGAATAATCGATGATTTTCTTGTTCATAGGTTGGTCTAAAAGGTGAATCGCTAAGTCTTCACACCTTAAGTGGCAGTTTTTCTGTTGAATGGGTTCAAGGTTCACTTGTGGCTCAAAAACAACCCCTGACTTGGTACAAGGTATTTTTCAGGACGCTTATAACGTCAACTACTACATATATACATGTGTTTATATTGATCTTAAGATGTTGCATAACATGTTGTAGCGCGACAGCGCATAGTTAATAGACTAATACCTTTTCCAGGCAATATTTAACTCGCCTGGAGGAAATGAACCACTACCTTTAGACATGGTGAGTATGGGAAAACGTCAGATATGGATCAATGGTGAAGGCGTAGGTCGCCACTGGCCTGGATATACAGCACAAGGCGACTGCAGTAAATGCAATTATGCTGGAACATTCAACGAGAAGAAATGTTAAACTGTGGACAGCCTTCTCAAAGATGGTAAGTGATATCCATAATTTGTACAACACTTAGCGAAGTTAGTACTAGATCAACTTTCCGGAGAATTTCATACGACAACTCAATCCGATGTTCCATACTCAAGACTCCGTAAAACTGGTAATTTCAGGTATCATGTCCCGCGATTGTGGTTGAAACCAAGTGGAAACCTATTGGTAGTATTTAAAGAATGGGGTGGTGATCAAATAGGAATTTCTTTATCAAGAAGATCAAGATAAAGAGCTTGAAAAGGTATGTGTGGTAATCTACTCAACTACGAAGCTTAATAATATATAAAGGCTTAATCCTTAATTGTCTTCCCGATTCTGAAATTATAGAGCAACATGAAAAGTTTGTACTGTAGCTTTGAGCATTTTTGGCCGGTGTTTTATAGAGTGTAAGGCATAGATACCCCACTTTCAATAATTGAATTTCTTCTTAGTTGGTATTAAATAATCTTTGAGAGTTTTTATTGATTGTGTACATTGTATTTTTCTTTGTGATATGTTCAGGTTCAAGTGTTTTATTTTGAATGTTCTTCTCTGATTTTTGCTCAAACTTCTGACTTCTTGGAGGTAAATTCAAGGGATTATGCATCTTGGATGGCAGCAGGTTGGATGCTACAACTTTCTTTAATTATAAACTGGGCAATGTAGGAAGATGCCTATCAATCATGTATTGTTACCAGGAAAATAATTATTATTATTTTTATAAAAAGAAATACTTTTTCCATTGTTTTAACCGTGGCTAATTTTTCTAATGAATTGAACAAATTATCCACGGTTCTCGTGTGGCTAATTCAAATTATTTTTTTTATCTCCATTAGTCAATTTACCCAAAGAACAACCGTGTCTAAATTTACAAGCAACCATCTCTATCAAAATATTACCATGGACGCCAAAACTGTGGCTAAATTGCTCGCCACGCTCTTTATGGGCATGCTAACAACCGTGGCTAAGTAACCGTGGCAAACATGTATTAGCCACAGTTTTTCTAACATTTAGCCAAGGTTTTGCGCGTGGCTAAAATACTTGTTTTTGGTAGTGTTAGAAAGTAGAAGAGGGCAGCAGACCTGACAAACAAGTGTTGAACAAACTGTGTGAAAGTTCCAAGAGATAAGTTTTCTGATTTTTGTTTTGATTATGTTATCTAGATTATATGTAAGTTATATTGATTCTGTAGAATTGTTGCTTCCGTTGTGCATGTTCTAGCAATTGATATCAGTAGTCTTTTTACATATGCTAGATAATGTAAAAGAAATTACATGATTTGTTGTACATATTTATTTCGGATAATAGTTGTATAAATCATGTTGTTTCTGGCTATTTTTTCATGTTTTTGATGATATTAATGATTCCCTGAATCTAAGTTAATCATTAAGAAAATCAAAAATGATTTTTATATATTGGTTTAGTATTGTGAAAAAACAGTGTTTATCAATTAAGGGTAAAACTATGGAGTTTCGACTAATTCCAATTAGAGTCGTTATTCACTGTATAAATCGTAGTGGTAAGGCCAAGCAGTGCAAGTAGCCCTGTTGATCCTCGCAACAGCCTGACCAATAATTATCGATTTGATTGGTTTTGGAGTTTTTCAGTTTTTGATAAACTCCGAATAATCTGAAATTTGGTACGTTTATTGAAAACCACCCACTGAACTATACTCACAGAAAGCTGTAATCCAGGCCATTTTTTTGCCATTCGGGATTGTTTTTATGGGTTTTGGGGCGTTTTTATGCTTTTGAAAAAGTTAAAAATTCTGAAAAAATTATTTTTGGCAAACCAGTATGACAGGGATCATTCCTTATGATTTTTAGTGGTTAATAATAGTAAATAATATGAGTTACATGTTGACGTATGTCATCTTCCCCATCAAATAAACTTGTATCGCGTAATACTGTTTTATAGTCTCTTATTTTTTATGACGTGTATTAACTTTTCGATTCAGTTATGTATTGGTTCAATGCTACAGAGACTTATGAAATGTGATATTTATCTAACTTAAATCAATATTTTGCTCTCTAACTGAGTTGGTTCTGTTTTATTTATGAGATAAAATGTCTGACATTACATGTATATTTGCTTAAATGGTTAAGTTTTTCTAACGATTCTAATTGTTTATGTGCATGGTTATATGTGTAATGTGGTTTTAAGAATTTTATTATTCTACGACATGTCTAATGATCTGTTTTTTAATTTGATTATATAACAGATTAACCAGGTCTTTATTCAATCCCTTAACCTTTATCCTGAATCAAAATAAACTAGAAGACCCTAACTATGTAGACTGAAAACGTAATTTGGATATTGTTCTTCTGCTGAAGGCTTTAAGTTTGTGTTGGTCGAGGAATGTCTTGTTAAGTCAGATGAACCCACTGATTATGAGATTAAAGCCTACGATTTATAGGTTAAGGCTGACGAGATGGCAATATGCTACATTCTTGCCTCCATGGGAAATGTGTTGCAGGATCAATATCAATCCATGACTACTGCTTACAATATGCTTGAATCTCTCAAAGAGATTTGGTGATCAAAATTTACAATATGCTTGAATCTCTCAAAGAGATATTTGGTGATCAAAATTGTCCTACAAAGCAGACGGACATGAAAGCTCTTTAGACCATGAAAATATTTAAAGAAACTTCGGTAAGGAAACATGTTCTTAAAATGATAAGTCTATTAAACGAGCTAGAAATTCTTGGTTCGGTTATTAATAAAGAATCTCAAGTTGGGATGGTCCTACAGACTTTGCAGAACAGTTTTCAGCAGTTTCACTTGAATTATAACATGAGTAAGATGGACTTGTCTCTTGAAAAACTGTTGAATAAGATGTAAGTGGCAGAATCTATCATTAAGCAACAAGCTCCTCCTGCGGCGTTAATGGTTGAAAAAACCTTCGTCTTCGACTTCTCAGACAAAAGGCCAAAAGTAAAAGAAAAAGAAGTCTAGTAAGGTTCCAGGCGCTAATGGTGGTATGGCTAAGCCTAAGGGCAAGTGCTATCATTGCAAGCAACCTAGTCATTATAAGAAACAGTGTCCCGGCTACATAACTAAGATGTAGAAATAAGGTACATCTTTTTCACATATCGTTGAAATATTTTTAGCGGCTTTTTCTACCCAATTTTGGGCTATAGATTCGGAAGCCACTAATCATATCTGCACTTCTTTGCAGGAATTTCAAGAAATATGACGCCTAAGTGAAAATGAACTGAACGTGTTTCAAGCTAATGGGGAACCAATACCAGCCTTAGCTATAGGGAATATTTTCATTTCGTTTAGTTATTCTAGAGTTTTGACTTTGAATAATGTTTTTTATGTACCTTCTATAAGAAGGAATTTAATTTCGGTTTCAAGAATAATGAATGTTTGTTATAATGTTTATTTTGCTAATAATTGTGCAATTATTAAATTTAATAAACATTTTATTATTTTTGCTCTTAGAATACAAGATTTGTTTGCATTTGATATTTCCCATGATATGCTACAAACAATAGAACTTAATAATATTAATCAATCACTTAAAAGAAAACGTATTTTGGAATTGAGTGAAACATACCTATGACATTTACATCTGATATGCTACAAACAATAGAACTTAATAATATTAATCAATCACTTAAAAGAAAACGTATTTTGGAATTGAGTGAAACATACCTATGACATTTACATCTAGGTCATTTTAACTTAAATAGGATCTCACGGTTGATTTCTGATGAACCTTTAAGTTCATTGAAAGTGTAGGCACTTCTAACTTGTGAACTTGTTTAGAAGGTAAAATGACCAAGAGACATTTTCCTTTCAAAGGAAATAGAGTCGGTAATAAGTTAGAATTAACTCATACTGATTTGTGTGATCCTATGAATATACAAGTAAGAGGTGGTTTTGAGTATTTTGTGACTTTCATAGATGATTACTCAAAATATGGATAAATTTATTTGTTGCGCCGTAAATCTGAATGCTTTGAAAAATTTAAAGAATTTAAGATGAAAAGGAAACGCGACATAACAAACATATCCATACAATATAATCTGATAGTGGTGGGGAATACCTTTCTGTGGAATTCATTAAATACTTATCAAAATTAGGAATGACATCTCAATATTCTGCTTTGGAAATACCACAATAAAATAATGTAGCAGAACGACGAAATAGAACTCTTTTGAAAATGGTTAGATCTATGTTAAGTTATTCAAATTTGCTCTTTTCTTTTTGGGGTTATGCACTAGAAACTGCAAATTATATTCTGAACTTGGTTCCTTCAAAATCAGTACCTTTAATCCCATCTTAATTGTGGAATGGGCACAATCCTAGTCTACGGCATATTCGTGTTTGGCGTTGTCCAACACATGTGCTAAAAGGAAAATTAATAAATTATAATCTAGGATAGAAGTGTGAATTTTTATTGGATATCTAAAAAGAACGAAAATGGATTTATTTTTTTGTTCGAAGGAACAGAAGGTAATTGTTTTGACAAATACCAGATTTCTTGAAGAGGATTATTTAATGAACCATGTTCCTAGAAGTAAAATTATTTTACAGAAATCGAGCAATAGAATAACGAATAATGAAACACAAGAACAATTTTTAAAAATCGTTATTGACATACCATTGCATCCATGTAGTGGGAGAAATGTCAATAGGCAAGAGGTTGCACAAGATCAAATACTTGGCATTACACTACATCAAAGTAGTAGGGGTAAAGTCGAGCAACCTGCAATTGTGGAGGATAACGTTCAGGGTAATGTCGAGGAACCTGTCCATTGTGTAGTATTCAAGGTGTTTAGTATTTAGTTTCAGTAGTAGCAGATCCTGTAGTGTCTAGTCGTCATAGTAGGAGAATTATTAAAAAACCTTTACACTTTGCGCTATTGGGAGAATCATATGACAGAATTCCTGAGGAGCCTAATACGAAACCCCTTAATTACATTGAAGCACTACATGATAAAAATGCTAAAATGTGAATTGGTGTTATGAAATCTAAAATGGAGTATATGTATCCCAATCAAGTCTGGAAACTTATAGAACCACCTGCGAGAGTCGAACCCATTGGTTGTAGATAGATCTAGAAGAAAAAGGGAGATGTGTATGGAAAAGTGCAATCTTTTAAGGCTAGGCTTGTTGCGAAAGGGTTTACACAAAACAAAGGAATTGACTATGAGAAAATTTTTTCGCCAGTAGCTATGCTTAGATTCATTAGAATTCTCTTATCCATTGCTGCTTATTATGATGTAAGACTTGGCAAATGGATGTCAAGACGGCTTTTCTCAATGAATGTCTTGATGAGTGCATTTATATGGCACAACCAGAAGGTTTCATGGAAAGTGGTAATGAAAGTAAGTTTTGTAAACTTAAGAAATTCATTTATGATTTGAAACAAGCATTTAGGACATGGAATACTTGTTTTGACAGTTCGATTAAGACTTTCGATTTTGATTAATGTGAAAAGGAGTCATGCGTCTATAAAAAATGGGAAGGAGACAGAGTAGCATTTTTAATTCTTTAAGTAGATGACATTTTGCTCATAGGAAATAATGTGAGCATGTTGAATTCTGTTAAGGAGTGGTTGTCCTCTCATTTTGATATGAAAGACTTGGAAGTGGCGGCTCATATCCTTGGGATCAAGCTCATGCGAGATCGCAAACAAAGAATATTAGGCTTGTCTCAAGCATTTTATATTACTACTATTCTTGCAAGGTTTAGCATGCAAAATTTCCAAAAGAGATTTCTTCCTTTTAGGCATGGAATTACTCTATCAAATAATCAGTCGCCCAAAACGAGTAATGAGATAGAGAGAATGAAGGTGGTCCCTTATGCTTCAGCTGTAGGGAGTCTTATGTATGCTATGTTGTGCACTAGACCTGATATTTACTTTGCGGTAGGCATGGTGAGCAGATTTCAGTCTAATCCTGGACAAAAACATTGGATTGCAGTTAAGCATATAATCAAGTACCTAAAAAGGACTAGGGATTACATGCTTGTTTTTCACTCTAGGGATCTTATACCTATTGGGCATACTGATTCAGATTTTCAGTTGGATAAAGATTCTAGAAAATCTACTTCAGAATATGTGTTTACTTTAGGGGGTGGAGTCATTGTTTGGAAGAGTATCAAGCAATCATGTGTTGCTGATTCCACCATGAAAGTCGAATATGTAGTTTCCTCTAAGACACCTAAGGAGGTTGTTTGGCTCGACAACTTTCTGAAAGAGCTTGGAGTTGTTCTTTCAGTTCTGATATCACTACCACTTTATTGTGACAATAGTGGTGCAACTGAAAACTCGAAAGAACCACGAGGCAATAAAAGAAGTAAGCATATTGAGAGAAAATATCACTTGATTCGGGATGTAACTCAAAGGGGTGATGTGAGAGTTTTGAAGATTGAGTCGAAGAACAGTTTGGTAGACACATTTACAAAGGGCTTAACCCAGAAGGTTTTTTATAAGCATGTGGAAGAAATGAGTGTTAAAATTGTGCATTCATGGTTGTGAGTTTAAGTGGGAGATTGTTAGGATATACTATTGACCATGTATTTTGTGTTATAGTATTACATTTTCATCCCATGCAAAGACTATTTATTATATTAATAAAATATTTATTTGAATAGATCATTGTGTTAACATGTGTGTACTTTGCTTATATAGTAGACAATTTTATTTATGGAGTATTTTAACTCATGCACCGAAGATTAAAATTATCGGTTCTTATAAGTAATAAATTAACGTTCACAATCAAAGATGAGGTAGGACAAACATCTTGATGATTGTAGCACAAGATTAAATATAATTTGATCTTAATTATGGGAATGGTAATATTTCAACTTCTTGTGCTAGTACATTTCGTATGTATTGAACGGATCAATTAGAGATATTAGTTTCTGTTCTAAATATTAATAAACGATTTCTCTAGTCCATTACATTACTAATACTCTTAATCTTGATATAATTATTATGATCTATTTGGTTTGGTTATTGTTTTAATCTATTAAAAGGTGAGACTCTTTTGTAAGTTAATATATTCCTAATAGGTTGGATGATGACAAATCACTTAGTGAAATATTACTTAGTTGATAGAATCATGTCTCGAACTAGAGATAGAAGACACCCCTTTATGATTGCTTATAAGTTTTCACGTGAAAACTTGCTAGTGGATTTTATATCCGTCATGTGAAATAAATTAAACATTATAAATAAATAATTAAATTAATCATTAAGTTAAATTTTTCAGAGAATTTAATTTAATTTAATTGATTGGTGTCGGTAATTCTAACATGGGGAGTTAAATAAGATGTAATGTAGGGGTAGGCGTTCCGGTATTCGATTCGATTTCGATTTTTTTAATTCAATTTTTTTGGTTTTCGATTTTTGAATTAGGTATACCGAATACCGAACCGAATTATTTCGGTTCGGTTCGATTTATTTTAGTTCGGTTTGGTTATATTGCAAGTTAATAAATTCGGTTTTTTAAATTTGGGCTTATTTAATGGGCCAAATTATATTTATAAAAGGAAAATTTCAGAAATAGCAACTCTGTAACTTTAATTATAACTTTTATAGCAACAGTTTCATAATTACGAAAAATAGAAAATTGTATTGGTATTTAAGTAAAATGTTGCTATATAAATACATATACAGATATATATGTATTACTCATAAATACATATGCACAACTGAAAAATACATATTCTTCTATTACTATGAAGTGGGTAAAGTATTGCTATTTTTGCTATAAGTTGCAATTTTGAAGAAGTGTTGCTATTTATTGTAATTATAGTCTTAAGGATGCTAGCTTGTGTAATTTTTTCATTTATAAATTGGACTATCTTTTAAGATTACGAAATTAGACAATATAAATGGGGGAACACGTCAAACGGTCAAAGGCTCTTGTTATACAAGTAACACTGTAACAGAGAATTATGAGGGAATGAAAAAACAGCTTGCTGGACTAAATTCGTGGCTGAAGTGTTCAAGCATGAACAGCTGAAGCATATTGTTCTACAAAGGTGCCCAATTTTTTATCTAACTATTCAAAAATGTTTTGCCCGTAGAACTGAAGAACTATTATAAATCCAGTTACCTTTTTCCCTAATCTCTTGTTCATTCAAGTCTTAAATCATTGGTTAATCCATGACAACTTCATCCAACTAAGACACAAACAAAGAGGTTACATCAGTATTGTTAAGTTGAGAATCTGCTAACACCACTAACTGCTTCACTAGTTCACTGATTCACACAAAAAACAACCAGAAAAATAGATTTACATACAAAGAAGTCTTAAAAGTTGAAATACAAAGGCGAATCATCTTAAATATTTAAATACGAAGCTTTTTCTCGTCTTTCATAAGACACTTCATGAAATGCATATGCAAAGCAAATGTGCCACAATGTTTTGGATGGCAACTAAGAATTAAGCCACATTTCAAGCATCTTGCCATACGCACTTCTCATTGTCTTGAATTACCTCATAATCTATATCTATAATATATTAAAAGTGTGAAGACCTTTAGAAAAATGAATTAAACTTTTTGCCCTTCGTCAAAAGATACCGCTTTAGACAAAAACGTCTTTTTCCTTTTTTTCCCTCTAATTATTATTAATTATGTTTATAACATTGAATCCTAAATATATGAGATCAAAACTTTAAAATATATAATAAGATCTTTTCTTAAATTAGCAGACCAAAGTATATATGACAAAAGTAACTTTTGTTTATAATTTAGGTACGTTTAGCTTTCACCATATTGTTACCAACTAAATTAGGAGTCTTTTTTTTTATTCTTACGAGTTTATATCCTATTTTTATACATTCTATGTAAAAAATAGTTTTTAATATAAAATCTTAAGCTTTTGATGTAAAATAATTTTAATTAAAATCCTATTGTACTATATTACTACCGTGTTAATAAAAAAAGACTTTGAAACCTATTATGAAATCACTACCAACTTTGAAATTGTTCATGTATAATTCATTAGGTTTTACACCCCCATCCCCCCTCCTCTTATTTCCTTAATAGTCGATTAATTTGTTAACAATAGAAAAAGTATTATTCTTCATCAATCTCCCTTTGCCGGCCTAGGTTTGTCAAATTATTTGTGAAATCTATGACTTTATTTAGATATATTTTAATTATTGTTTGAAGTTGATGACATAGTGTTTTTTAAAATTACTTATTTACTTTTTTTTTAATTATTATCGAAGAATATAGTGTGTCAGGGATGTTAAAGCGGAAGACAACAAATTAGGATAAAGATGAATGAGGTTGTGAAGATGAAAATTTGAAGAGGACGAAAACAAATAAATTTTGTCGATTTATCTCAATATGTGATGAGGATATAATTTTGGTGATATTCTACTTTTATTTATTTATCAATTTTTTAGAAAATTATATACCTAATATTTTTTGTAGATACTACACTTGACATCTTTATGACCTTCATGGGTGGAAAAACAAAATAAACGGAGATGTTATTTATGAATGAGAAGTAAGTTGAACTTAGGTTATATATTTGTCATTGAACCTTTTAACATTTTACTTATGAAGGTTGGAAAAAAACTTTAATTTATTAAAATAGATATACTCGGAGGATTAGAGAAGACGAAGGCACCAGTAAATGTCAAAATCAAAGTAAATACGATTGGGAACGTCCGTCCCATAATGATGGACATAGAAGCGATGCATCAAGAAAGATACCACAATTGATGAATCAGAATTTTGATTGTCGGTGAGCTGAATCACATAAACTTTGGACGAAGAAGAGAGAATCTTAAGTACAAATATCTAGAATTTCCTGATTGAGATCTGTTAGGTTAGTTGTTTTAGTTGATGTAAAAGTTTGAATTTGATTAATTCATTGTTCTTTAAGTCAAATTTTAATGGTTTGGGTAGTAATAGTCTACTTCCCCTTGACGTGCCTTCGAAAATAATATAAGTACTACCAATTTGTTGCTATGTAGTAGTTATACTAGAAGTAGTGTATTATTTGAGTGACCTTCTTCAGTTATATATTTTAATGATGCATCAAAGAAACAAGTTTCAAAAGTCGAAATTGTTAGGAATGAAAACTAGACACATATGGTGTGTATATGTATGTTCTAATTTTCATTTCGTAGCAAAAAAGAAAGTTCAATAATAGTGTACCAATCACAATTTATCATTTACAATACAAATTAGACTTGAGGGATAAACGTGGAATGCATGTTCTCATAAGTCTCCGCTTCAGATAAAATATCTTTTTACGATTTTTCTAATATTTAAGAGTTCTAAATTAATTAAATATTCATAATAAAACCTTTCCTTATTAGAATTTATAAAAACTAATGACAACTAATACTTTTTTCATTAATATAGTAATTCTAAATCAACTTCATTTTAAGAAGATTTGAAAAATCTACAAAAAATATGAAAGCATTAGAATAAGAATAATATAAGAAGTACCAAATTTTTAAAAGCTTTAAGTAAGTAATTATAATCAAAGATTTTCTAAAGATTTAGCTTTAAGAATAAGAAAAGATTTTAAATATATTAAAAAAATTATACTACAAATATGGTTCTAATGGATGCATCTCTCTTAGCCTTAGCAGTAAGGAAAACAGGTGTTGCATGGCAAAAGTAACGAACCATTAACCACTTGAAACTTCTCATGGTAGAATATATATGTGTGTTTATATTATTATATTAAAGTGTGAATTATCTTTCAGAAGTGATTTGCACTTTTGCATTTTATTAAAAATCTTCGCATTAAACAAAGTCATCTAATTTTAAAAAAAAAAACAAAGGTTACAGGTGCAAGGCACGTGCGGTTAAACTAGTATTTCTGAATAGCTGAAGAAACTTTAGTCTTAAGACTTAGAATATAACTTACAATTTATAAAAAGATATAACCAAACAAATAAAGTATGCAAATCACAATTATACATCAACAATGCAAGAGTCTCGTCCGATATTTGTCATCTCTAAAAAAAAATTAACAAATATGTTATACTACAAAACAAATAAGTATTTTTTTTTTGTGCATATACACAAAAGAAAATACAAAGTCTTTCCAAGTTCAAGTTTCTCAAGAAACTCCAAATTTTCTTCAACACAAATAGGATTAGTCTCTTGTCTAAGCCAATCTTAGACACAAATGAGGCATTGTACACATTTAGAAGTCAATAAACTTCTAAATGGATCAAAAATACGATCGCCGGTACTAAATGCACATTTTGATGCCACACTTGACATTGGAATAGCCAATACATCACAAGCCAATTGTGAAAGAACAGAAAATCTAGGAATATTAACTTTTCACCAATTTAAGATATCAAAATCCTCAGATTCAGATTCAGATCCAGGTTCGGGCACAGGATCTTGGTCTTTACCAAGGTATTTATCCAATTCCGATTTAGTACCTCCGTTACTACCACAATCTTTTGACTTTTTCTTCATGTGAAGCTTATTTCTCAAAGTGTTTATTTTCAAATTTTGAGAAAGAATAGAATTAGGTGAATCAGAGCCATATGAGTCAGAGGAAGTGTATCCAGATGAAGATGAATTATTTTTAGAACCTTTTAAACACTTTCTTACATAGAAAGCAAACAAATTCTTCAAATAAATTTCTACTTCATCACTTACTTTCTACCCCGTTCCTTTCCCTAATAATTCTTCAAGCGCAAAGCTAACATACTCAAACTTATTATGGGGATTCAACACAGAAGTAATAAAATCATTTTGTTCATCTTTTCAAGAGTCCGTCAATAAGTCTTGAACTTTTGTTTTATTCCCCTGTCCATTTTGCGCAACTCAACATCATCACTTGTCATACATGATTTCAAATAAGAATCAAGTTAACATATATCCTCAAAATGAAATTATAAGTGACATACCGTGAACCTGAAACCTTTAAAGTGAACTCATAAAATCTTTCAAGAAACCTGATGGCATTCCTCACATTTATCCAATCATTACTTTGAATTAGACCTGCAACACTACCATATTCACAAACATCAGTAGAAAGATAAGAATTAAAGTTATCATCATAAAGATCAAACCTCTTAAAAGCCTTCTCAAACTTTTCTGCCGCCTCCAATATCAAATAGGTGGAATTTCACCTAGTAGGCACATATAATGATAACATCTTTTTGCATTCTATCTTTTGTATTTCACAATATTTTGTAAAGTTTCTTGTTCTTGAGGGAGAGGATCTAACATACTTGACCATTTGCCTTACCCGTTTAATAAAAGGACCAATCTCTTTTGAATCATCTTGTTAAATTAGATTAGGTATGTGAGTCATACATATCACATGGAGATGTTTACCAACCATCACATTAGTTTCCTAATTTTCTAACTTCTTAGACAATGCGTAAACAACAATATTATTTGAAGAACTGTTGTCAATAGTAACAGTGAACACAATATCCAAATGTCAATCAAGCAAACAATTACAAATACACTCTGTCAAATGCTCACCTTTATGACTAGTGATGGGGCAAAAATTCAATATTCTTTTATGAAGCACACAATCTCTATCAATAAAGTGCGTAGTCGAACATATATAGTTAATCGTTTACACTGATGTCCATGTGTTTGTTGAAAGACAAATTCTTGGTTGCATTTCTCTAAAGACCTCTTTAAGCTTAGTCTCAATTCACCATAGACATCATAACAATCTCTTATTATTGTTCTATGGGAAGAAATTCAAAACAAAGGTTGGGCTTTACTCATAAACTTCTTAAAGCCTTCATTCTCTACGAAGCTAAATAATAGTTTATCTATAATTATCATCTCGACTAAAGCTTTCCTAACTACCTCTTGCTCAAATTTTTAATATTTTCTCGAGGAATCATTTGTTTAAAAGTTTAGCAATGGTTGACTACTAGACGGGGTGGGCGGGGGTTTATATATTTTGCATCTAGCAAAATATTGTCTTAGTCCACTTATTCCATTTTTAGTTGAATTAGCAGCATAATTTTGATGACAATGCAAACACTTTGCTTTAACTAGTTACCGTTTTCAAATATCTTTTTAATATGTTCCCAAGCAGTAGATCTATTTTCCATCGCTTTTCTTTTCTTTAGATCCGCAATGTCAATTGAGTTGCCATTGATATTATCGGGTACGCTATCAAGTGAGCCAGCCGCACTAACACGACTTTCATCATCCATCTATGTAAAATTGAAAGAAAAACAAACTTAACAGTGTTTACCTTTTGTGAAGTGAGCTCATTCCACAAAATCAAAAAATCATTTTACACTTTACACTTTACAGAATTAGACAACCACTCAATCAGTCAATCAAAAATAGAAGTACAAGAGCAATCAGCAATGTACAAGGCTATTTAACATGGAAATCAAGAGTTACAAAAATAAGAAGTAGAAAGAAATGATTTGTTAAGTGTTAACAGCAGAGAATCTGTCTGTACTTTGTGTTTGTATAAAAGATTAAAATCTTCTGGATCGAATAGGAAGTAAGTACTCTTCTATAGTCGAGCCAAGTGAGGGCTAAAGCTCCAACGCTTTCCACGGGTTTTCACAGATATCATACAATTCAAAAGATGGACATGACTAACCTTGAGTAATATGATATAGCAATTGAAATTATCATGTAGTGGAAGCTTTAGTTGTGATGAAATTTGCTTCTTTTGTTTGTTTATTAGCTAAGATAAGATATAGCATCGTACTAGTAGAAACTAGAAAGAGCTTTGGTTAGCCAACGGATCTCAATTTGATTTCCCTATGGGGGCAAGTGACTAAGAAGTTCAATACATCTTGAAGTACATGTGAACAATACAAATTTCATTAGTTCTTGCATGTAAGAAAGCTATTTTTGTCATTGGAACAATGTAGATTTCATTCCAGTACAGAAATAATGAATAATATGATAATTACAAATTTCAAAATTAAATCGAGGAGTGCAATTACAAATTTTTAGTGAAATAATTTGTAATTTATTATGAGATGATAATTCATTCATCACCGAACTAATATCATAATAGGAAGCGTCAGTTAATAAATCAACGATCCCTACTATGCCTGATTAACTAATCAATTTTGAAAAGAAAAAGGATTTTTTTGGAAGAAGTAATTTTACTGGTCTTCTATATAAAAGGACTTTAATATCAATAAACAATGTTTTAATACCCATAAAGAGCTGAAAACATTTTGCCCTTAATAGGCTAATTAAGGCAAAAATATTTTGTCCATTAAAGTGTCATTAAGGCAGAAGTAATGGTAAAAAACATTGGTCTTTTCTCCTCCTCTCTTCAATGAAAGATTGCGATAAATAAGGATGATTTTTTCAGGAAAAAAATTATCCTTTTCCAGAAGAAAAGTCACTTGCCCACACTAGTGTTGATTAAAAGAGTTAATCAAGAAGTAGTAGAAGGTTGCAGACCTGACAAATAAGGTGTTGAACGAACTGTGTGAAAGCTTCGAGAGGTAAGTTTTTTTATTTTCGTTTTGATTATGTTATCTAGATTATATGTACGCTGGATTGATCCTGTAGAATTGTTGTTTCCACTGTGCATGTTCTAACAAAGGAACTGTTTATCATTCCTGCAACCTCTTTCTGACATATAACCTTACATATCACTAAATCATATTTATTACTACTTACTATCTTCATCATAATAAATTATTATAATTTGATATATACCGAATGTGATAATTTTTTATCATTTGATACCCACAAATAAAATTCTTTTTTTCACACCCCATGAAAAGTGTGTGGAGTTTCGATAGACTAATAAGAAAGCAAAAATGACAGCGTTGACATTAATTTGTAGCCGATATGAATGATTCAGTATAGTTGAATTGTGAACTATTTGGCAGATAAAAGTTTTGGATTTTTCAATAATTCGATCCAATTATTTTGCAGAAATTCAGGGCTTTGCTAATAGATATGAGCAGTCACTAATTGGTAAGTGTCGATTTGCATTTGCTGATTACATTTCATTCTCTTTGTTTGACACAAATAACAACAGCCAGCGTGGTACACACTACATGTCATTTTAGATTTAACTTTCCTCACCTTTTGACCAATGATTTACCCCTTTAATTCCAGCATATCTATAAATTAAGTAAATATTACAAATGGAAATTAAAAAAAAGCCATCGAGTTTAGCATTATTAGGGAAAAAGAAATGAAATTTACTAAGAATCCCCACAACGGAAAGGTTTTGTATGATTCCATCTATCTTCCTATTATTTTTGTCCATCGAATAAATTATTAAACGGAAGTAGTGGTATTTATTGTTATTTCATGTGTATTTTGGGTACACGAATCTGTATATATATACAACACCAACTTCAACAATAGTTTATGTATAAACAAGAACACCTTTGAAGTTCTTTAACACCTTCAACACAAGATTACTAATAATCTATCCAAGAAGTATGTTAGATTTCAGAAAATAGATGAAACAGAATTTAAGGCCAAGTTCCCCGACTTCACGGAGTGTCCTTAAGGAATAATTTCCCTCACTGTACCCGAGGTTATGGAATTTTTCTCTCAGGATAAAATGGCCTACAATCCGAACAATAGCGGTACCTCAAATTGTCGGATTCTACGAACTCACTTTACAGCTTAATGATCACACAGAGTTTTTGTTAAGCATAGAAGTGTGTTTGCTATCAAAATTTATATTCATACATGAGGAAAATAGCAGTTATTTATAGCCTTAAGTGTATCCTTTCAGAAATGATTCATTGGTTCAGCAGAAAGGTACCTTTCTGTAACAGTCACGTATCTACGCTGGAATTGCACCAGGATTGTGTCCAAAGTGCGGCCGCAGATGACATTTAGCTTATTCTAGTGAGAATCTACGTTTGAACTGCGTCTGCAATTTTTGATTTGTGTTCACAGATCAGTCGCATTTCAAAACAGTGTGCCTTTTCTCGAAGGATTACATTCCTTCGTGATGTGCATTGCGTATGCATTGAAATTATGCCTGAAATGCACCCATATTTGGAAAAATTTAGATTTTTGAATTTTAGATTAAATTATCACTTGTAAACAAGTTTTAAATAAATTGTCTAAAAAAAAATTAGATCTCATCGATCGATCATTTTCCAAATCTAAATCCAAATCTGAAGCTGAGCGAGCGATGATGACGATGGCGTGAGGCATCTTTTATTTCTTGTCTCACTTATCATGTGGAGTTAGTGTTTCTCATTATAAACACTCACAAGTTCTTTTCTCCAACCAATGTGGGAGAAATGAGTGAACTTTCCAATATGAGAGTACACTTTCTAAATTGGTGTCTCCTTTCTCTCCACTATTTTTCCTTCATTTTCCATTACATACACCTTGAACCCAACAATCCCCAATATGAATGGGGAATGGATATCTTTTAAAAATTTTACGGACAAGCATATGATCATTTAGCAAAGACTGATTGCATCTGGATAAGTAGGTTTTCCTTTGAACTTTCCATAGTGAACATGTATCGGATGCATTCGGTCAATCGATAAATTTGATATCTTTGAACCGTGGAGTTTTAATATACAACTATACAACATATGTCACACAACCAACCTTTTACTGTTTATGGTTCTCACAGTTTTGTTCTTTTCAGCTTTGAACACGTCCCAGTCTCATGAGAGCTTAGAGAATAGGCCTTTACTAACATTTTTTTTAAGAGGTCGCCCTCACATAGGTGATTTCTAAACATTTGATCCTGTATATTAAACTATTTGGTCAAATCTGCCGAATTTAGATAATCATTAAAAGACTTTTTACTTTAGTCTTATCCTTGTTACTACACATTGTCTACATCATGAGAATGGATTGGGTAATTGACAATGTTGAACCTGTCAAACACAACTTTGTGTGATCTCTTTGAACCTAGCTCTTGGGATCTCCAGTCTGCTAGGTAGAGTTACCGTCATACTGACTTGTCCTAGGCCTTAAACCCATTTCCTTGGATGTCCTTTCCACTCCTTCTCTAGATAGGCCTTTTATAAGTGGATCCGACACATTATCCTTTGACTTTACATAGTCAACAGTGATAATTCCACTAGAGAAAAGTTGTCTAACGGTATTATATCTTTATCTTATGTGACGAGATTTACCGTTATACATCATGATCCCTGCCCTACCTATTGCCATTTGGCTATCACAGTGTATACATACTGGTGCCACTGGTTTGGGCCAATAAGAAATATCTTCCAAGAAATTCCATAGTCATTCTGCTTCTTCATCGACTTTATCCAATGCGATAAATTCAGATTCCATTATAGAGCGAGCAATACAAGTCTGTTTGGATGATTTCCAAGAGACTGCACCACCACCTATAGTAAATATATATCCACTTGTGGATTTTACTTCGATCCGGTGATCTAATTTGCATCACTATATCCTTCAAGTACCTCGGGATATTTATTATAATGCAAGGCATAATCTTGAGTGTATTTAAGATACCCCAAAACTCTTTTCATTGCCATCCAATGAGTTTTGTCGGGATTACTCATGTACCGACTCAATTTACTAATAGCGCATGCTATGTCTGATCGTGTACAATTCATTATATACATTAAACATCCCAATACTCTTGCGTGCTCCAATTGTGAGTTACTTTTACCTTCATTCTTTCGAAGTCAAAGCTCACATCCAATGGAGTCTTGGTAATACCGAATTTCATATACTTGAATTTTTCAAGTACATTTTCGATATAATGAGACTGTGACAATTCCAACCCATGTGGAGTTCTATGGATTCTTATTCCTAAGATCACATCCGCAACTCCAAGGTCTTTCATATCAAACTTTCTCTCGAGCATTTATTTCGTTATATTTTTATCTGAAATGTCTCTACTGATGATCAACTTATCATCCACATATAAACACACAATGACTTGGTGATTTGGAGTGTCTTTAATATAAACACATTTATTACATTCATTTATCTTGAATCAGTTTGCCAACATGGTTTGGACAAATTTTGCATGCCATTGTTTAGGTGCTTGCTTTAGTCCATACAATGACTTAATAAGTTTACACATCTTATTCTCCTTTCCTAGAACCACAAAAGCCTCAGGCTGTTCCATATTAATTTCTTCCTCCAATTCTCCATTTAAGAATGCAGTTTTTATATTCATTTGATAGATTTCAAGACTATATACCGCCACCAAGGCAATTAACATTTGAATCGATGTTATCCTTGTTACTGGCGAGTATGTAACAAAGTAATCAAGGCCTTCTTTTTATTTGAAACTTTTTACTACAAGTCTTGCCATGTATTTGTCAATAGTATCATCCGCTTTCATTTTCCTTTTGAAGATCCATTTAGAACCTAAAGGTTTATTTCCTGGAGGAAGGTCAACCAACTTCCACGTATGGTTGCTTAAATTGAATCAATCTCACTGTTGACTACCTCTTTCCAAAAAGATGAGTCTGACAACGACATCACTTCTTTAAATGTTTGAGCTCATTTTCTAAGAGAAATATTACAAAATCTGATCCAAACGAAGTAGATGTTCTTTGACGTGTACTACGTCTTGGATTTTCTTCATTATGTATATTCTCACTTGGTTCATCTTGAGGTCGTTCAGACCCCCCACTAGACTTTTCATGTCTAGTTTTATATGGATAAATATTTTTAAAGAATTCAGCATGATCTGATTCAATTATCGTATTTTCATTAATATCTGAATGTTCGGATTTATGAACCAAAAACCGACATGCTTTACTACTTTTAGCATATCCTATAAACACACAGTCCACTATCTTAGGTCTTATCTTAACCCTTTTAGGCATAGGAACTTGGACCTTTGCTAGACACCCCAACACTTTGAAATATTTCAAGTTGGGTTTCCTTCCTTTCCATTTTTCATAAGAAATTGATTGTGTATTAATATGGGGAAATCTATTGAGTATATAGTTGGCTTTAAGGATAGCCTCCCTCCACAAGTTTTGCGGTAAATCAGAACTTATAAGTAAGACATTCATCATTTTCTTCAACTTTTGATTTTTTCTTTCTGCAATTATGTTAGATTGAGGTGAATATGGGATCGTAGTTTGATGGATGATTCCATTATCTACACATATTTTGGCAAAGGGAGATTCATATTCTCCGCTCCTATCACTTCTTATCATTTTTATCTTTTTCTCTAACTGATTTTCAACTTCAGTTTTGTATTGCCTAAATGTGTTTATTGCTTTATCCTTACTATTTAGCAAGTAGACATAACAGTATCTAGTGCAATCATCAATAAAAGTTATGAAATACTTTTTCCCACCACGTGATGGTGTTGACTTCATATCACAAATGTCAGTGTGTATTAAGTCTAAGGGATTGGAATTCCTTTTAACAGACTTATAAGGATGCTTTGCATACTTTGATTCCACACACGTTTGACACTTTGAGTGCAATAAATCAAAGTGTCAAACGTG
>NC_061116.1:48220819-48231346 GCF_002878395.1 Capsicum annuum
ATGAAATACTTTTTCCCACCACGTGATGGTGTTGACTTCATATCACAAATGTCAGTGTGTATTAAGTCTAAGGGATTGGAATTCCTTTTAACAGACTTATAAGGATGCTTTGCATACTTTGATTCCACACACGTTTGACACTTTGATTTATTGCACTCAAAGTTTGGCAAAACCTCTAAGTTAATCAGTTTTCGTAACGTTTTGTAATTAACATGGCCTAAACGTTCATGCCACAAATTATAAGACTCAATCAAGTAAGAAGAATTTGAATATTTATTGATTTCAATATCCATTACATTCATCTTATAAAGGCCCTCGATGAGATAGCCTTTTCCTACATACACGTCTCCTTTGGTAATTATAATTTTTCCAGAAACGGCTACACATTTGAATCCGTTCTTGTCTAGAAGTGAAACAGAAATTAAGTTCCTACGTAACTTCGAAACATACAAGACATTATTAAGTGTCAAGACCTTTCCTGAAGTCATTTTCAAGCCCACTTTTCTTGTTCCTTCTACCTTAGCTGTAGCGGAGTTAGCCATGTAGATCATTTCTTCTACTTGAGCCGGAGCGAATGATGAAAACAACTCTTGGTTGGCACAAACATGGAGGGTGACACCAGAATCCATTCACCATTCGCGAGGATTCCCCACCAAGTTGTATTCTGAGAACATAGCACACAGATCATCACTTTTTTTGTTGGACTCAACCATATTAGCATGGTCCTTTTTCTTGACTTTCTTCGGGGCACGACAATCCATGAACTTGTGGCCAATCTTGCCATAATTGAAGCATTTTCCCTTGAATTTCTTCTTGGGTTTATTGTTTTCTTGTTCAACTTTCTTCTTTTTCTTAGAATTGTTTTGGTCATCTTCTACAAGATGTGCTCCATTAATCGTAAAATTCCCTTTTGACCTTCTCTCGGTAGCCTTATTCTCTTCAATACGCAGTCAGATAATAAGATCTTCAACTATCATCTCCTTGCGTTTGTACTTCAAGTAATTTTTGAAGTCTTTCCACATAGGTGGTAGCTTCTCAATAATTGCTGCTACTTGAAATGCATCATTCACAATCAAACCTACAAAACAGTTTATGTGAGTACTAAGAACATTTTCAATTTGTCCAACTAAGGTATTTTTCAAAGATATACCTTCCGCTAGGAGATCGTGGCTGATTACTTGTAATTCCTGCACTTGAGAGACAACCGATTTGCTATCTATCATTTTAAAGTCCAGGAACCTTGCAACAAAGAATTTCTTAATTCCCACATCCTCTGTCTTGTATTTTCGTTCTATTGCCCCCCACAATTCCTTCGATGTCTCAGTTCCACTGTAAATATTATTAAGGTCGTCTTGGATACCGCTCAAGATATAATTCTTGCAAAGGAAGTCCAAGTGTTTTCAAGCCTCTACAATCATGAAATGCTCTTTGTCCGAGGTTTTCTCGGACACTTCAGGAGCATCCTCACTAGTGAACCTTTGAAGGCATAGAGTGGTGAGGTAAAAGAACTCTTTTGCTTCCATCGCTTAAAGTCAATGCCCGCAAATTTTTCGAGCTTCTCCGCAGGTGCCATTGGTTGTGGAGCATTTGCTCGACTTGTTGAGGCAATACTAATTGCCCCCACAGTCGTAGCCGCATCTTGCATTTGACTTTCGTTAGTCATTTTTCTGTCACCACAAGACAATAAAATTTAGTATTTTCAGAATACTACTTATTAACAAGTTGCAATAACTTAAACACCTCTCTTGTTTCTAGTTAATGATGAAGTTTTTATAACTTTCAATCGTCAACCAAGTGAGTTTTCAACTTGTGATAAAGATTTTGTGTCTTCAAATCATTAGTTAAATTTAAACGGAGTAGAAAACTTTAAGGCTCTAATCTCCAAAAATAAGCAATACAGATTTTATAAAATTATTCCTTAAGATTCTTATTTCATGTGTATTTCGGGTACACGAATCTGTATATATATACAACACCAACTTCAACAATAGTTCATGTATAAACAAGAACACCTTCGAAGTTTTTTAACACCTTCAACACAAGATTACTAATAATCTATCCAAGAAGTATGTTAGATTTCAGAAAATAGATGAAACAGAATTTAAGGCCAAGTCCCCCGACTTCACGGAGTGTCCTTAAGGAATAATTTCCCTCACTGTACCCGAGGTTATGGAATCTTCCTCCCAGGATAAAATGGCATACAATCCGAACAATAGCGGTACCTAAAATTGTCGGATTCTACAAACTCACTCAACAGCTTAATGATCACACAGAGTTTTTGTTAAGTATAGAAGTGTTTTTGCTGTCAAAATTTATATTCATACCTGAGGAAAATAGCAGGTATTTATAGCCTTAAGTGTATTAGAAAGGATGCATTGGTTCAGTAGAAAGGCACCTTTCTATAATAGTTACGTATTTGCGCTGAAACTGCGCCAGGACTGCGTCAAAAGTGCGGCTGCAAATGACATTTAGCAGATTCCAATGAACATCTGCGTTTGAACTGCATCCACAGTTTTTGATCTGCATACGCAGATCGGTCGCATTTCAAAACAGTGTGCCTTTTCTCGAAGGATCGCATTCCTTCGTGATGTGTGTTGCGTATGCATTGGAATTGCGCCTGAAATGCGCCCACATTTGGAGAAATTCAAATTTTGAAATTTTAGATTAAATTATCACTTGTAAACAAGTTTCAAATAAATTTTGTCTAAAAAAAAAATTAGATCTCATTGATCGATTATTTTCCAAATCCAAATCCGAAATCGAAGCTGAAGCCGAGCCGAGCGAACGAGGACGACGGCGCGAGGCATCACTTATTTCTTGCCCCACTCATTATAAACACTCACAAGTTCTCTTCTCCCACCAATGTGGGAAAAAAAAGTGAACTTTTCAAATTGGTGTCTCCCATCTCTCCATCATTTTTCCTCCATTTTTCATTCACATACACTTTGAACCCAACATTTATTGAAGCTAACGTGTGTGCATGACAGTGATTAGGAGGTTACGGGTTCAATCGAAATTTAAGGTAAGACTGTGTACAATACACCTTTTTGGTGGGATCCTTTCGCGGACCCTGCACAAAACGGAAGCTTTAGTACACCAAACTGACTTTTTTTAAACTTATGAGCACGACCGATTTAAGGTATCGTAATTATTTTATAATACAATATAAGGTTTTAATGTTTTTTTTTTCTCGACTTAGTAGAGAGCTACTGTTCGAAATGGGTAATTAGATTAACTTTGTATCTCTCATTAAATAATATTTTCTTTGTCCCAATTGATGTGACATTTTTCAATTCTGGAGAGTCAATCAGTTTAAGATTGACCCTATATTTTGGCATTAAATTTTCAAGTTTTTTAAAATAGAATTTATATTTCCGGAAATTAAGCAAATAGTAGTAAAAGTCATAATAATTGATAAATCAAATTATTTAAAAAGATATGTGAAGAAATAACGATCAAGATATACTTTTTCGAATCTCGAAATTCAAAAAGTGTCATATGCATTGAGAAAAGAGGGAGAAGGAGTACTATATTTATCAACCCTGTTGGTTCCAACTTTTCCTTATTGCGTACATTCATTTCTTTCTGCATGTTCATGATGATTTCTTTATTAAATTTGTTAGATGTGAATAGATGAAGAAATAAATAGTTGCAACAAACTAAAGCAAGCTAACAGATGCTATGATATGATGGTTATAGTCTATAGACACGACACATATTGTTCATCAATAACTCGCCCTCCTACTACAATTATTTGTAATAGACATTGGGATTATTGTCCTTGGATGGCTGCTGCATTTTCAGCACACAAATGCATAAACATCACGTTCGTAATTATGTAAATGCTCAACTACCACAATGTGAGTACTCTGTATTTACACAGATAGCTTGAAGTCATTCACACTAAACTAAAACAGACCGACTTGGCCAAGTGAACAACCGCAAATCCCGCCTGCTCGCGTTGGGCAAAGAGAATGCCACTTTGGCACTATTTGCATACACCCAATCTAATACATGATTTACCTATTAATTAAAAAAACATTAAGTATATTATAATAACACTAAGCAATGTGAAGTGATGTTGAGATCCCTTGACCATTAAAAACAATAATTACAAAATCTTGTGATAGAGACCAATCTAAACTACTCTCCGTTCATTTTTACTCGTTCACAATAAATTTTGCACACAAAAGGACAAAAGAAATTGTCTTTCAATGGACAAGCAAGAAAAAGTGAAAGGCTCAGTAGTTAATGCAGTTAAATTTACATACTGGGAGAAAAAACACTAGATTCTGAAAATTTAATGTGCACGTCGAAGCCCGAGCAACACAAATTTCAGTAAACATTATGCATCTCATTTAAGTCCAGCTAAAGCATTACATCGAAACACTGGAGAAAGTCTCTCTACTTATTATCAAAACATTTTTGATAAAAACCAAATAAATCTACTTCTTCACTCCGTTAACTTACACGGAGAATCTAAAACAAACAACTCTAATATACTCCTGAAAATAAACATCAATTAGTAAAACAGAGAAGGGAGGCACTAGTCAATTACTCATTGTTGCCGGTAGACAAAATTTGCCAATAGCTCTGGCAAACCGGGAACAATGAACACTGTTGAAAGCTTGAGGTTGGATTACAAGGCCATTAGAGCATCAACATTGGAGAAATCTCCAATGTCTTTGAAATAATTATCCACTTCTAGTGCACCCAAGTCTTGAAATGAATCCTTGAATTTGAAAACTTCATGGTCTAATAGCAAGTCATTCGCGAAATCCCAAGACGATATGTCATCAAACGGCGTGCACAAATCATTGGGGAAACTTGTTGTGTCGTCAAGTAGTGTCTGTTCTGCAGCTCCAAAGTAGAAGAAATCGTCTAAGAAGGGAACGTCATTGGGCAAGTACTCGTTTGAGACGCTTGTTTCGCCTTGGCACTCAAGGTTTTCCAAGTTTTGCATTGAATAAAGAGTTGGCTCTTCCACCAGTACTGGACATTGTTCTTCCGAAACAGAAACATCACCTTTTGTTTCTTCGAGAATTGGTTCGGACCCACTTTGTTGTTCTGCTTCTTCACTGGATTGGCTCGTTCTGAACCGCAAAACAGACGTGGGAGAAGAAAGGTTGTGGGATTCATCACCAGATTCGTAGCCCGAATTCGAAGCCACATTGACCTCTGACTTCTCCTTGGTTGGTGGAGTGATGAAATTGGTTAAGGCATTTGAACCACGAAGCTTAATAGCCGCATTGTCATAAACCATTGCGGCTTCTTCAGCCGTGTCATAAGTGCCCAACCAAAGCCTCACGCGACGTGCTGGGTCTCTAATCTCCGCCGCCCATTTCCCCCACGGCCTTTGACGCACACCCCTGAACTTCCTAACAGTTCCATCCGCCGGTAACTGCACTTCCTTCCCCTTCAAAGCCTTCTGCTTCGGCTGTAAAATTTCAGCTGCTCGTTTCCTGCTAGTATTCAGAGCTTTAACGTCATTGATGGACGACGTCTCAATACTGATCTCATTGATGTATCTTTTGACACGTCTCCGTCCAAAAAGCTCGTCTTCATCGCTGGAAGAGTCGGTTGCATCCGGGTCAGTAACGGATATCCGTACAGTCCTTGGAATAGTTGGGTTGTACTCCGACCATCTCCGAACTTGGGTTGTTTTCTTAGGCTTTATCGTTGAGGATTTAGTCACTTTTCTGATGGTTTTCTTGTGTTCTGTATATTTGATCGGACACAGCATATTGTGATGATCCATATCAGAGCGTTTGCTTAGCTATTTTTACTGTTTAGTGAGAAAAGAGAGGACTCAGGAGTGTTTCAATGAAGGATAAAGGAAGATTGTTTTGAGAGTGGCACGAGAGTAGTAAAGGATTAAAAAGAAGAGGAGGAATAGTCAAAGGGAAGCTTCAAACACACGGAGAGAACCAAAGACTGAAAGACATCTGACAAAAAGAAGAGCAAACGTCTTTAAAAAAGACGGAATATATAGTCTTAAAGGGGGCGCAAAAAAAGAAGAGGAAAGTAAACCACCACGCACACACAGACGGAGCACAAAGTTTTCAAGGCGATAACAAAGGCAAGTCCTTTTAACAAAGTGAACCAACCAAGGAAACAAGAAAGAAGAAGGGTTAAAAAGGATTTTGTGTAAGCGTGAGGCTTAAAAAGTTGGGTGGACAATAAAGGGATTCACCATATGGTCTAAAAAAGACAAGGAATCAAAGTCTCGTAATCCTATGTTTCACTTCCTCTATGGAGGAGATATATGAAAACTGAAGAAAACAGTAGTGTCGTAGTACTAGTACAAGCAAGGTAAGATGATGAGAGAGAAAGGTTGAGTTTGTGGAGGACAGAGTTGTGCTTCTTCTTCAAGTCCGTGAGACCAGAACACTTCGTTACCTCTTTTATAGGATCCTATACACAGCCGATATTTCAACCCCGGCCCCTAATTATGCACATTACTTTTATATACTCTATTTTTATTTATATTGAACTTCTTATAGAGTATCTATTAGATGTTTCATAAATATGGCTGTACCATACATGTACCCAAAAAAACAAAAAGGCAGTAGTACCATACACTATATCAGATTCCAAAAATATCTTCCTCCTGGACGAGGAAACAATAAAGTGAAATCCAATGATATATTAGTTTTAATTTTTGTTTACGAATGTAGTTTGATAACAACAAATAAATTAAATAAAAATATTTGTGATCTAAAATGTGTCTGCGATATTTTTATCTATCTATAATCTATATCTATAATATATTAAAAGTGTGAAGGGCCTTAGAAATATTGTTTAAACTTTTGTCTTTCATTAAAATACTTTACTTTAGACAAAATCGTCTTTTTACCTTTTTTTATTATTTAAATAATATTAAATATTAACTATATTACAAAAAAAACAAAACCTTTTCTCACAAAAATATAATTTCTTTTCCACTATCTACAAAACCTAATCATATTCAGAAACCAAAAAATAAAAAAGCAAAAAGATTTTCCTTCCATAATTTATAATTTATAATCTATAATCTATATCTATAATCTATAATCTATAATATATTAAAAGTGTGAAGGACCTTAGAAATGTTGTTTGAATTTTTTGTCTTTCATTAAAATACTTTACTTTAGACAAAATCGTCTTTTCATCTTTTTTTTATTATTTAAAAAATATTAAACATTAACTATATTACCAAAAAAATAAAACCTTTCCTCACAAAAATATAATTTCTTTTTCACAATCTACAAAACCTAATCATATTCAGAAATCAAAAAATAAAAAAAGCAAAAAGATTTTTCTCCCATAAAAAAAATAGTAATACAACGTGTGAAACTAAAAAGGAAAATATAATAATAAAAAAATTGTGATTAAAAAACTTTTCCACCCCAAACGTGAACAAAAAAATAATATAATAATAAATAATAAAAATCTAAAAAATGACAATTAATTTTAGTTTTAACTTTTCTGGATTTGACTACTTAATTTAAGTTAGAATTCATAATATTTAACACTTTTAAATCAATTAACATTTTACATTATATATATATATATAAAAAAAAAACTACAATTCTATTTAACTAATATTTTGGATAAAAAACTTCTAGAAACATACCTCTACTTCTACTTTTTCTTCTTATTTTGTTATTAATTCAAGTTATCTTTTTTTGTGTGTGTATGTATTCATTATTATCATCTTCTCCATTTTTCTTTATTCCTTTTAGTTAATAACTTTAAAGATTATATATAAATTATGATTAAATAATTAATAAGACAATGAATTCTTTTTTTTTTATAATCTCTCGTGTTTCTTTTTCAATAGAAATTTTTTTATCAAAAATTGAAAGAAATAAGTAAGTCGTCACCGAATGAAGTAGTCAAAAACATCAAAGGTTTGTCTCTTTTTTTTTTTCCTTTCTTTGTTTAACTGTGGCTTTGTTTTAGTTATGTTATTTAAGTATTTCTTTAGTATTATAGATGAATCTTTAATTAAAATTATTAGTTGAGTTCTAATTATAAGGGTTATAGTAAGTGTTGAATCTTGATATGCATAAATGAACATATAAATTTAAGTTATAGTCGAATCTTTCAGTTTTGAGCTTACTAATTAAGTTTGAAAGTAGATCAAGTACATTATTCATGCTAAATTGAGTTTAATCTATCTACCTACTATTATAAAATGCTAAATATAAATGTTAGTTGACAAAAATACCTTTTGAGAAATCTTCTTAAAATATTAAAAATTATTGAAAAATTAACTGAGTTGAACGGATTAGTTGAGGAAGCTTCTGAAGAAGCTGACAAGCCTAAACAACCCAAACAAAAGGATAATTGTGTTGATATAAAATTAAGAGAAGATGAAATAAGAGATTAAGAAGATTAAATAAAGAGAGAAGAGGTGAAAGAGAATGACTCAAGGAAGGACTAAAGAGAATATATTTTTCTTTATAAATTTTCTTGTGTTTAAATTAATATATATGCTTTTCGATTGACTAATTTCTACTTTAGATAATAATTAAAAGTCTTCCTAATGTCAAGATGCTAACAAATAAAAAATGTAATAAACATTTTGAAATACCATCGTACTTTTTATATTTTGAATGATTTTGTAAAATTAAACTCACTAAATTAAGATACACGAGGCGCGTATATCTAAACTAGTGACTATAAAATAGTGTCATTGAAGCTTAAATAAGAAGTTTAAAGCTAATGTATTGAAAATAATACAAAAAATTATCAATTTCAAAATAAATTACTACTTCTGTTTTTTTCCATGTATCTTAATTTGAGTTAAGATGAGACATTTCAAATTTATTTGTTCTATCTTTATTTAATCCGTCTTTAATTTCAATTTTGTTAGATATACTATTTAAGATCCAAATTAAGAGGATCAAACTATATCTGACATCTTTTTAATTTACAGTTACAAGATTCAACAATTTTTAAAAAAAATTTAAATTTCATAGCAAATTAAAATAAGATAAATGAATTGAAACGGATGAGTAATTTTCTCTCTTAGCTTTTAGTTTTTATAGTGAAGCAAAATTTTGTTTGTTGATGGCATTTTTATTTGGCGACTTCTGGTTCATCGGAGTAGTTGGTAGTCACCGGCCATCGGTGCGGAGGGACCAAAGATTCCGTGGAGGACCAACGGAGAGAAAAACCACTCGCCGCATATTTGTAAATGATAAACCGCTAAGGATTCGACACGTACGTACAGTTGGCCCTAGTGTTAAGGTTGGTCCAATGAGTGAAGTTCAAATGAAGCTGAGTCAGTATCTATTTTTAATCTCGAAGCCTGTGTGTTTGGTCACATGAGCCCCAGGATGCCCGCTTAGTTAAAAATATTATGTCGGTCAAATTCTTGAGCAATTCTCTACAACTTACTATTTCTTTGACCAGTAAATGCAATACCTTTTAAATTTTTCTTTTTTACTATTCCCTTCGTTAAAATATAAAATTGAGTAATTTATATAATTATTTAATGATAGAGTAGTATTGAAAGTTTATGATAATTCTTTTTAATTTTATACATTAAATAAGTGAATTAACATAATTGTTTTTAGTAATAGGTCAAGTAAATCGAAATAGGGGAGGAATCAATTTATGTAGCATCTTTTTTTTTTTTTTTTTTAGTTTATATCAAAGAAAACGTCACCTTATAGTAATTAAAAATAATTTATTAATTCTTCAATTTCGTTTTGCTTGGCTCTTATATTAAAAATAATTGATTAATTTAATTGTTCAATTTATGAAATCAATATAATGTTGTTACTATTTTTTTCTTTATACACGTAATATGAATTGACTAACTATGTAAAATAATAATAATTGAATTTGGAGTTTCAAAACTTCGTTAATAAGATTTAGTAAAATAGTTTCTTAATTAAAATTAACGGGCGAAGACAAGTAAAATAAAAAGGAGGGGTTACTTGTTACTGGTCGTTGATTTGGATCCTTTTATTTTGGTAAGTTTCCGGAATGGGAACTTTTCCATTTTGAAAGATGCTTGCGAATCAAGTCTATTAAACTAATTTAGGAGCCATACACTTTAAGGGGCTATAAAAATAAAGGGAAGAGGGTCAAATATATCCTTAAACTTTGTGAAAAGGTTCAAATATATATCTTCCGTTATAAGTTTGGTCCAAATATGTCCTTACTATTAAAGTTTAAGAGCAAATATACCCTGAACTTTGCGAAAAGGTCTAAATATGTCTTCTGTTACAAGTTTGATCCAAATATGTCCTCGCTGTTAAAGTTTAGGAGCAAATATACCCCTCAAACCGTTAAGTACTTTGCTGGAAATTGCAAATTCCTTTTTTCTTTTTCTTTTTTAATTTTTAATGGCCACGTAATCAAATAATTGCCACGTCACAAAAATTAAATTCACCCAATTCTTTTATACCCCGACCCGACCCTAGATCCGACCCTAGATCCCTTTTACCCTCAATAATACCCTAACCCATTTCACTTAATCTTTTACGCAATAACTTAGTCGGGGCTTAGTCTACCCTGGATGTGAGTAAA
>NC_061116.1:48234346-48244349 GCF_002878395.1 Capsicum annuum
TCTCTTAGGTCGATGTTAACTAGGGTCATCATTAATTATTTGAATTTTTATTGTACTTTTAAAAAGATGATAACTAATAAATATGTAAAACGTCAATTTTTTTTTTTTGGTAAATAAACGATTTTATTTAACCAAGTGACCGTTTACAACATTAGGAAGCTATAAAACTTCAACATTAATATGTGACTCTCTTGAGTTGTTAGAAAATAGGATTAACACTTATGGATCAATGATTTTTTATGATTTAAATAGAATGACTATTTTTAGCATGTCTAAAATATTTTTATGTTAATTTCTACTGGTGTTATTGTATTATTTTCAAAATATGTTTAAATATTTATATAAATATGTATTTTAAATATATTTAAACATAATAATTTATAAAATTATTTAATTAGAAGTCATAATAATAGCAAATATAAGTAATGATTCTCAAATTATCAAATCAATGTAATATGGGTACAAGACTACAATATTAACGTGTGACTCTCTTGGGTTGTTGTTAACTAGAGTCGACGAAAATGAATACTTTGATTTTTATAACTTTTCAATGTCCACCACATCTAAAGTGTTTAAGTCTTGACTGTTGTTATTACAATATTTTCATATTATATTTAAAATATCGTTCAAATATGAAAATTTTTAGATTTAAAATTTAACAAATAAAATATGCTCAAATATAAGTAATGATTTATAAATTATCAAACTAGCATAACATAAGGGTGCAAGACTACAATATTAATACACGACTTTCTTAGGTTGATATTGACCAAGATCGATATTTATGAACTATATAATTTTTATAATTTTTATGATACATTAATGTCTGCCAAATTTAAAGTGTTAGAGTTTTAACTTTCGTTATTAAAATATTTTCAAATTACATTTAAAAAATTATTTAAATTATGTAGTTTAATTTTTTTTAAAACATAATAATTTTCTACATAATTTTTAAATAATATATGTTATACCCTTTTATCTCAATTTATGTGGTATTGATACAATTTTGAGAGTGTATTGATTTTTTTTTTTTTTTTATATTTTAATTTATTAATTATTGTGATTTATAGTGATTTATAGTACATGTTCCTTTGTCTCGATTTATGTGGTAGTAATAAAATTTAGAGAGTCAATTAAATTTTTTTACGTCTTTTTAATTATTTTAATTTGTTAATTATTATAATTTATAATACTTTTACGTAATTCTCAAATTATGAGTTATTACTTATATTAGTTGAACCAAGGATTAATAATTGAACATAGCTATCACAAAATTGTATTTGTACAATAATTTATGTCTAAATAAATAAGTAATTAAATTTTGTTATGTCTTAATCAATTTATTATAACAAATTTAAACAAATTAACTTTACTAAAATTTATTTTAGACTTGTTTCATAGAAATAATATCTTTATCTGTCTAGTTTAATTAGTGTTGTCAATGATGCGATTCAATTTTATGACTTGTAAGTTTCAAATATAATTTTTTAAAAAATAAATGTCTATATTAATGATTCTATTAACTTCAATTAACTAATTATAAAGAATTTAAACAAAATTTTAATATGTTTCACTCAAGCTTTATCATGATCAAGTGTTTTAAGAATTTTAGAGGTGTTTATTATTCGGCTTAATTCAAATTTACAGGATCTTATTTATAAGTTTCAAATATAATTTGAATAAATAAATTATTATATCTAATTATTTTATTAATTAATATACTTAATCTAAAGAAAATTTTATAAATTCTCGCTAATTATATGCAGATAGATACAAATTATTTGTCGTGGATAAAATCATTAAATTTTTTTATAACTACAGTCCATAATAGATTTCATAGCAATAAGTAAAAATTCTTAGTTATCATGGACCATATAAAATATGTATATGAATTTTAGCCACATTTATTGCTACAAATGTTACGAAAAAAATTGTAGTTAAATTATTTAGCAAAATAACTTTTTTCATTTAACCACGACGTATTTTGTTAGTATATCTATCTATAGACAAATTTAAAATAACAAAATTTTAAACAGGCCAAAACATGTTATTATTAAAACTCTGAGTGAATTTGAGAATTTCGCTCAAATATCACTTATATTTCATTTCGAACCACAATATTGCTCAACTATCATTCTTTTCCTAAAAAAAATACTAAATGCCTTAAAATATTTCTCTCCCTTAGTTGACATGCCATGTCATTAAAATCACATTTTTTAAATAATAAATTATTTAATTCATCAAACTCATTTACTCAAAATTATGACTTTATTCTTTTTTTAAAAAAATGCATTAGTTTAATTTTCCTATTTAGAAATTCTTCACCATACTTAATCTTTATCATATTATTTTAAATGCAAATTAAAATCTCTAGATAACTTATGTAATTTAGTGATACTATTTTCTTTAGAAAATAACTGATCATTATAGGCAATTATATATAAAATCTGAATGATTATCTAGGAAAAGTCTCTAGAAAAAAAGTATAAATACCTAAGTATGAGAATTTCTTCTTAATAAATTAATATATATTTTAAAAAAAATAAAACTAATATTTTGGTTAAATGAGTTTTTGGAGTTAATATGTTTATTATTTTTTTAAATGATGGTTTATTGACATGACATGCTAATTAGAAGAGGAGGAAACTTTCAAGGTACTTAGTGATTTTTTGAGAAAAATATTAATAACTAAGTAATATTAATGTCTTAGCAAAAACAAAATGTGATTTTTATAAGCGACTGCAAAAATATTTATAACAATCCAAGAAAATAAATTTAGAAAAAAATTGAAAGTTTAAGTAATGATAAAAGATTCTAAGCATGAAAATTTCTTCTTAATAAATTAATATATTTTTTTTAAAGAAAAGAATAAGAATATAATTTTGATTAAATAAGTTTGATGATTTAAATAAGTTTGTTACTAAAAAATAATTTAATAACATGGCCCGTCAATTAGAAGAGAAAGAGACATATAAAATACTTGTTTTTTTTTTTTTTTTTTGAGAATAATAGTGATAGTTAAGTCATATTATTATCTCTAAAAATATAAAAATAATTTTTGTAGGAAATTCAAAAAATATGAGTGGCCATTGAGAAAAATAACTCTTGAAAAAATATATGTCAAGTTTTTGTACCGATAAAATTTTTCTAAGTATATATTTTTTTAATAAACTAATGCATTTTTTCAAAGAAAAAAAGAATTGTAGTTTGATTAAATGAGTTTGATGAGTTAATTGGTCTAGTCCTTTTTATTAAAAAAAAAAAATTTAGTGACATTCATGTCAACTAAGAGAGAAGAAGACTTTTGAGGTGTTTACTATTTTTTGAGGAAAAAAAGTGATAGTTGAGTGATATTGTAATCTTAAATAAAACATAAGTAATATTTGAAGAAAAATTTTAAAACTTAGCTGACTATTTAGGAAATTTACCCTTAAAATTCTATTTTCATTCAATAATTTTCATATTCATTACAAAAATCATAAAATCGAACTAGATAAAAAATAAATAAAATAATTTAATTAAATTTCTCAAAATATATACAAAGTATAAACTATACTACATAATTAAAAGTTGAACTAAAATTAAAAAATTACAAACAAAAAAAGGAAAAAATATAACTAATAATTAATAAATAAATTTGTACTAATTAATTTTTATTTTCTTAATTACATATTACAACATTTGACAATTATTTAATTATGTAATTATCAATTAAGAAAATTAAATAATTATAAATAGAATACATAAATTGTTCATTCCTATATATTATGATAGTTTTCAGTATATTGGAAAATGTATAATAAATAAAATAATACTAAAAATTTAAATTTAAAATGAAAAGGATAAAAATATCTTAAAACTAACTACTAGTTTACAAGGGGAATAAGATTTATTACTTTTATGGCCATAACTCAAAATTTCTGATTCTTGGACTTTCCTTTGGACAAAGATGAGTTTTGAAGTTTAAATTGAATTAATTTTTTTTTACTTTTACAGCTAGGAATAACGTGGTGGACAACCTTGAATTAGCCGCCATTAATAATTACGTTTTGTACGGCTCTGGGTTTTACCTTCTTTATATTTACTTTTATCGAGGATGCCCAATTAAACCCACGCGATTGTAGTCTCCGTGCTGGCAACGAACATCATAAATGTAGTATCATTAGAGAGCGTGAAACAGACGTGCACCGACGCGTGTGGTATGACGTTTTCCTTTGTTTAATTTACCAGAAGCAAGTGACCCAATTGTCGACGCTATTTTCGGTAAAAAGGCAAAAACAATCTTTCACCCCCACAAAATGGCACATGACAACTGAAGGAAGTTTAAGATCCCGTTTGAATAAGCTAAAGCAAACGATTGAAAAAAAGTTCTTCAATGCTGAATTTATTTTAAAAATAAATAGTTAAATATTTGAATAAAAGTGTTAAAATTAAAAAAAAAAATTATTAATGTATTTGATAAATAATATTTTTAAACATTTTTTTTTATTAAAATGACTGAAATACCTTTATAGCTATTAATAATATATAGATTTGATTAATATTAATTTTTATTGTTAAAATAATTCAAATTAAAATTAATATATATATATATATATATTAAAAAAAATTTCATGAATGACTAATAATTTATGCGCTAAAAAAAAATTCTTTTTAAGAATTTAAGTGTTGAATGTTTATGTTTGAAAAAGATAGTTATATATTAAAAGATTATTTATTTCTTCATGATTGCGCTAAGATTTCGTACCATTAAGGTGCAATTTACGACACTTTCATTTTCTTATTAAACTAAACGTGTTGCTCTTAATCTTTGAAGATAATATTAATATATATGTCGAACTTATCATTAATCAAAATATATATGTTAGACTAATTATTATAATTACATTAATAGATAAATAGTTTCATACAAAAAAGGTACTAATGTAGCTAGAGTTAAAGTTCGCCATAAATACAAAAAATAAAAATATTCAATTAATACAAGCATTACAAATATCATTAGCAATCATATCACGAAGCCACACCCAATGCACATTACTTTCCTCTCTCATATTTTCGCCGTCTATATTGTTAGCCGTTGAAGTTGTGCCTACGTCAAAATCAACAGATGGAATATATCTTTCATTCTCAGCCTTTTAAAATGCATTATCCACATTGCACTTCTTTCTAATGTAATTATGAATGGCCATAGTAGCAATTATAGTAAGGCATGTCTCACAAAATAGACCATCTTACTTTCTAAACACCAAATGTGCGTTCTACTATGTTTCTACAAGAAGAATGCAAATAATTAAATTTTTCAATGTGTACCCTTGGCTCCCGCAACTATCGTGTTGCACCACGTCGAAAGTCAGAAAGGTGATACCTCACATTATCTCCACTGTAAGGAGCCATGTATTCTTTCGTGCGCGAATATCCAGAACCAACTAGATAATATTTATTTTCCAATGAATGTGAAAAGTTGAGTTCTTAACTACGAAGAGCCTCACGAAATATACGATTGTCATGAGCCGATCCTTCCCATTCAGCCAATGCAAATGTAAAACACATTAAAATCTACAACGGCAAGAATATTTTGAGTCGGATAACCTTTACGACCAATATACAGAATTTCTTGACCTTGCGGCAATCTAGGTTTAACATGTGTGCCATCAAGTGCCTCAATGCAATCCTACAAGTATATACATATATAAATTTAACTAAAGAAAATAATCAAGAGAGAAATTAAATAAGTATAATAAAGTATATATTTGGAGAAAGTGCAACTTACTTTAAAAAAAGGCAAATATCGCTCGTTATACATGGCTTGTGAGCTCCTACACCATCATTATAATTTAAACGGAAAAGGGTTTAATATACCCTTCAACTATTGAAAATGGTACACAAATACCCTCCTTCCACCTTTAAGCTCAAAAATACCCTTCCATCCATCTATTTGACTAAAAAATACTCTTAATGTATTATAAATGACTCAAAAATACCCCTTCATCTACCTATTTGTATCAAAAATGCCCTTAACATTAAATTTAAGTAAAAAAATGTCTCCTCCTTTATATTATATTATTTTTTTTGATTTCACGTAGGGGTAATTTTTTTTGTAATTACAATTTTTTAATTATGATATTATATATTTTTTGGTGGAATAGATATGCATTAATTAGTATATTATTTTTTTGGTTTCACGTAGTGGAGGGATTTTTTTAGTTACAATTTATTTTATTATTTTATTATTTTTATTTTTTTTAAATTACAAATTTTTATTATTATATTATTTCTGGGTTTTTTTTAATTATAATTTTTTATTATTATATAGTTTTTGTGGGTTTTACGTCAGGGGTGGGTTTTTTTTTAGTTATTATTTTTTTAGTTTTAAGTTGGTACCAAGTTATCAAGTAATTTATTGTACATAATAATAGTTATATTTATGATAATTTTTGTTTTTCAAGAAATATATTTTTTCTATTTTAGGACTCTTGATTTCCTTCCATATATTTTAGGACTCTTAATTTTCCTATATGTTTCGGGTTTCATAGTTATATATTTTAGAACTCTTAATTCCATCCTATATATTTATTTAATAAAGTAAAAATTAAAGAAAAAATATTAAATGATTTTATCTATTGTAAAGTCTTCTAAGGGAGAACGTTTTTTTTAAAAGAAAGTTATTATTTTTTTTTTGCTTTCACGTAGGGGTGTTTTTTTAATTACATTTTAATATATATATATAGACACACACACACACATATATATATCATTACTATTTTTCTTTGTATTATTACTATTTTTATGGTTTCATGTTGGAGAGGGATAGAAGTGTAAAATATTATGCATTCTTACCTAAATTAAATAAAGACTTAAATTACTTTCAAGTTTTTTTTTTATATAAAAAGTTCAAAACCTAAAAAGAACTAAAAGTCTTCAAAATTTTACCTAAAATATGTTTTCTAATATTTGAGCACACATGGATCATCATTAACTATGAGAGGATTTGCCCTTTGCTAATTATCCTATTTAAGGTATTCTTTTATAATTTTGCACTTAAACATTAATTAATTCCTTTTAAATTTTTTATATATAACTAAAAAAATTAGTGAAAAGAGGACCGTTAAATTGTGAATAAATTTGAGTCTAATTACATGTGGACCCATAAAAATAATGTCATGTATTAAATTTAAATAAAATTATATTTCACATCAGAATTTGGTAAGAGAAGGAGACATTTTTGGACTTAAATTTAATGTTAAGGGCATTTTTGATCCAAATAGGTGGATGGAGGGGTATTTTTGAACCAATAGAGGAAGAAGGACATTTTTGAGTCATTTCTAATACATTAAGGGTATTTTTGAGCCAAATAGATAGATGAAACGGTATTTTTGAACCTAAAGGTGGAAAGAGGGTATTTGTGTACCATTTTTAATAGTTGAAGGGTATATTAGACCCTTTTTCGTAATTTAAATGTGGTCTAATGATATCTCTTGCAAGCTTAGAAACAACATTTAAAACACTATGAAAGTGTCTATGAATCGTCTCTCCAAAATTTTCCATCCATTTTTATTCAAATGAGAGTTCAGTCTATTTTCTTTTCTAATTTCTCTTTCACACACCTCTATAAAAGAAATATGAGCATCATAGTCCTACTTAGTGTTACTTCGTATCAAACTAGTATTCAACATGATGGAATATAAATAATCTAAAGATGGAATATAAATGTCAATTGCTACACTTAGCTAATTTAGGAATAAAAGTTGAAAAGGTAAAAGACAAGATACTAGGAACTAGAAACAATGCCACAATATATAAAACAAGTAGATAAAAAAAAGTATGAAAGTCAACAAGGAACAACACAACTAATAACTCACTTCCTTAAATTAAGAGAATGATATAATATAGCATTTTTGACTATTTGAAAGAAGTATCAAATACATTGGGAAAGAAGTAGCATTATTTTTCTAATATGCACTGCTCTTTTGATGTGGGAGAAATTGCAGGAAGTATGGTTGGATAGAATTAGTGGAAGGATTTGCATGTCTATCTCCACGAAAGCGATGTTGATAATTAGTGGTGAAGACAGAAGACATTGAAACTGGTTTCCTACTGAAGAGTGAAGGTTAGAGTAGTATGTTCAAACTATATGCAATAAATGTGTTAACTTATTATTAAGATACTTAAATTAGAGTATTGATTAAAAAAAGATCACTTGATTAGAGTAGTTGTTAATGTGGCATTAGCTTTCATTTCATCCTCCTTTCTCTTGTGAACCACAGACCCCATTTTGTGGAAATAAAATGGGTATATTATTTAATACAAGTGAGAAACGAGTAGAGTAACGTATAGTATGGATACTCATATTGCAATTCCCTTATCTATGCTTTATGGTAAAATGAAAATGAATTAGGCAAGCTTTGAAATAATAAACACTTCTTTATTTTGGGTAAAACAACACAAACAAACAAGATTCCATAGTTGATTCTTTTCCCCCTGAAAGTTTAATTTTTTTTTTTTTTTGTTTTCTGGTTCAACCAAAGCCACCATAAAGGAACAAACACAATGAATAACTCATTTCCTTAAATTAAGAGAATGATATGATATAGAATTTTTTACTATTTGAAACTGATCTAGAAATCTGGGTTCTCCCTAGGTATGAATCACTGACAACATATTAGAGTAGCTAGAGTTCTTAGACAGTATGGTATGGAGAAGAAACTAAGAAGAAGGGAAGATGGAGAAGAAGAGGAGTAGCATGCAATTCCAATCCCAAAAAGACTATTTGGAAGCCAAAGCAATCCTCAGTATCCACTTTTTTTTCATTATTTCCCTCTACAATGTGAATGGAACTATTGAAATCAATGCAATAAATATCCTGCAGATGTCAAAAGTTACAAGCTATGCTTGAGATTTATTTTCAATAGCGCTAGAACATGCACATACAAAAGATAGCTTTTCAACTTAGAATCATGCTATTACTGGTAGGAAGGTCATTATTTCACCCCTGAGGGTTGCTCATTCAAGACCAGTAGAAACGAATGATAGGCATCTTCACGGAAACTTATCAGCTATAACTGATAAAACAACACTAGCTGCTAATTCAGGAGTTATTAGATTCCAAGGGTTGAGGTCTTAAATTTTCACATGGAGAAGGGAATTTGATTCCCCTGTTTCTTTTATTTTATTTAATTTTATTACAATAATTTTATTATTTTGATTCCCCAACATAGAGATTTGAAAGTCCTAATTAAATAAAAAGGCATAGCGCATCTTCATGAAAATTTTGCATTCACAAAGACAAACCAAAACTATTAAACAAAGCAGGCACCAAAAGTTCATTAGGACAAAACGATGAACTTTTGTTTTGGGCAACCTTTTTCAAATCAATAAACCATTAAGAAGAAAGTCCAACAGTCCTAACAGGAAAGCAACGCATCAAAATAGAAACCAAATTCTAAAGAAAGAATGAAAATTAAAAAATCTGCTTTTGTATATTCATTCAACTTCCATAACCGCTACAAACGGTGTCACTCCCTCTTCAAAAACTTTCAGAAAAACAACTATAGACTAATATCAAGCTTCTTTCGACTGAAACTAACAATCACAGATTTGTCTATGAAAAAAAAGAGATGAAAAATAAAAAATAAAAAAAAAACATAAAAATTGAGAGAACTTACCACGAAATCTTGAAGAAAATGCAGCAATTTGAGAGACAATCTTGAAGAAAATGTGCTGTGTTGAGAGGCAGCAGCGTGATTCTGAGATAAATGAAAGGGTGCTGTAAAGTGTGGTGTGTTGTAGTGAAAGAGGATTAGGATTACAAGGGTAGGGATACAAATGTAATTTTACTGATCAACTTAAATAGATTATAAATTCTGTAAAAAAATAAGCTTGGGATCACTTAAGGAGTGGTATAAATAACCCATCATAATTTACCTTGGGATAATGTCATAAATGATAAAATTATTCTCCAAATTCTTTAATTATCACTTGATATATATATATATATATATATATA
>NC_061116.1:48244449-48248764 GCF_002878395.1 Capsicum annuum
AGAAAACTGTCTTTTCACTATTTTTTAAATTTATTATTTAATTATTTTTTTATTATATTAACTAGACTTCCTAAAATATACAGGACTCCTAAAATATATGGTAAGAGAATTAATTAATATTTTTCTTTCTGTTAGACTTTCTAAAATATATGGGACTCCTAAAATCTATGATAGGAGAATTAATTCATATTTTGTCCAACACGTTCCTTTTACAGAAAAGAATTTCTTGACATTATGCAAATTTAAAATTTTTATGATAATTGGTAACCATTTCGAAGAAGAGATGATCATATGCTTTTTGTTTCGGCTTAAATAAAGGCATTATTATTAACGAAAACTACTAATAGATATAAAATTTGAATCTTCTACCAATATAATAGCTTGTCTAAAAGAGTCATGTTAGTAAATATAAATTATTATGTATTTATAATAGACAATTGTTAATTGAGAAATTTTCTGTTGTGATTTTAGTACATTCTTGAAGTTTAAAATAATAAATTATCATCTATTTTTGATAGATAATTGTTACTTAATAGTCGACCAAGAGTGTTCACCCGAACCCTTTTTTGGTTAATTTTTTTTTAATGTATATATAGTAGATGTTGAGCTTGCTTCATATTGCTTGATGGAGCTCAATTTGATCTGAGCCGTGATTGTGGCACCTCGTTTAAGTTTAAACTTGACGAAGGTAATGTTGGAGAGGTGGTCTATCTTTACACTATTTTTTTAAATTTATTATTTAATTATTTTTTATTATATTAACTAGATTTTCTAAAATATATGAGACTCCTAAAATATATGGTAGGAGAATTAATTAATATTTTTCTTCTACTAGACTTCCTAAAATACATGGGACTCCTAAAATATATGATAGGAGAATTAATTAATATTTTTCTTTCTACTGTTCAATTAGAAAAATACTTCTAAAATAGGACTCTATTAAGGACATACTTCTATAAATATTGAGATATACGTTAAACTAGAGAACAAATCGGTTTGCCTATTGGGAGAATGTGATTGATGCTCATCTCACTTGATTCGATTGAATGTCTAGATAGTGGATGCTTGATTTTCTAACTCTCAAATTTTTCACTATTTTTGTCAGCATAATAGAATTCAACATATGTGTATATATATATCTTCTTTGTTTTCATTCAAAATCATTCTTTAGGGTCAAAATTTTCCATCAAACAAGAATTAGTTGGATCAAAATCGAAGCTTTGTGATCACTATTATATTTTTTTTTTTATAGTTTACAGATCGTAGTGAAGATTTTTTTGTGTAAAGATTAGGTTTAATTGTATTATTTTAATATCTTTATTATCTTATTATTTTAATTTAATTTACAGATGCTAGATGAATGTGAGTTGGCTTTAAAAATTATTTTAGGTAAAGGTTAGGTTTAATTGTATTATCGTAATATCTCTATTGGTTTATTATTTTGTAGTAGTTTACAGTTCGTAAATGAATCTCGATTGGCTTTGAGAAATTTTTGTGTGTAAAATTTAAGTTTAATTGTATTGTTTTGCTACCACTTTTATCGTATTATTTTTTTTGCAATTTACAGGTGATAGATAAATGTTGGTCGGCTTTGAGAAATTTTTGAATGTAAAGGTTAGGTTTAGTTGTATTATTTTGACATCTCTATTATCGTATTATTTTGTTATTGTTTACATGTGGTAGATGAGTGTCAGACGGCTTTGAGAAAAATTTTGTGTCTAAAGAATAGATTTAATTGTATTATTTTGATGTGTCTATCATTCTATTGTTTTGTTGCAATTTACAAATGGTAAATGAATGTCGATAGACTTTTAAAAATATTTTTGGTAAAGATTAGGTTTAATAAATAAATTTTTCATCCTTACATACTCAAAAGATATTAAATTTAATTATTAGATTTATCTTTATTATTTAAACAAATATCTTATTTAATGTAATGTTTGAACTCATTAAAGTGAGGTACACGCGCAAGGCACGTACACCTAAACTAGTAATATTAAAAGTGTGAAGACTCTTAGAAAAGTGATTTGAACTTTTTGCCCTTTATTAAAAGACTCTTCTTTAGACAAAACTGTCTTTTCACTATATTTTATAATTTACTATTTAATTATTTTTTACTATATTAACTAGACATCCTAAAATAAATGGAACTCCTGAAATATCTGGTAGGAGAATTAATTAATATTTTCTTTTTTATTAGACTTTCTAAAATATATGGGACTCCTAAAATGTATGCTAGGAGAATTAATTAATATTTTCCTCTCTACTGTTTAATTAGAAAAATATTCCTAAAATAGGACTCTATTAAGGAAATACTTCTATAAATATTGAGATGTACGTTAAACTAGATAACAAACCAGTTTATCAATTGGGAGAATATGATTGATGCTCATCTAACTTGATTCGATTGCATGTCTAGATTGGTGGATGCTTGATTCGGATGGCTTTGAAGAATTTTTTATGTAAAGGTTAGGTTTAATTGTATTGTTTTAATATTTTTATTATCTTATTGTTTGATTTAATTTACAGATGCTGGATAAATGTGAGTCGACTTTGAAAATTTTATTTTAGGTAAAGGTTAAGTTTAATTGTATTATCATAATATCTCTATTAGTTTGTTATTTTGTTATAATTTACAGTTCGTAGATAAATCTCGATCGGCTTTGAGAAATTTTTGTGTGTAAAATTTAAGTTTAATTGTATTGTTTTGATATCACTTTTATCGTATTATTTTGTTGCAGTTTACAGGTGATAGATAAATGTTGGTCGGCTTTGAGGATTTTTTTTATGTAAAGGTTAGGTTTAATTGTATTATTTTGATATCTCTATTATCGTATTATTTTGTTATTGTTTACAAGTGGTAGATAACTGTCGAACGACTTTAAATATTTGTGTGTGTAAAGATTAAATTTAATTGTATTATTTTTATGCCTCTATAGTTGTATTGTTTTGTTGTAATTTACATATGGTAGATGAATGTCGATCGACTTTTAAAAATAATTTTGGTAAAGGTTAGGTTTAATAAATAAATTCTCCAATCTTTACATCTCAAAAGATATTAAATTTAATTATTATGTTCATATTTATTTAAATAAAAAATATGAACATAATAATTAAATTTAATATCTTTTGAGATATAAAGACTGGAGAATTGATTTATTCTAGACTAGTATATATATGTATGTATATATATATATATATATACACACACACACACACACACACACCCCATGGAATAGGGTTTGATCCTATTCATGGAGATTCCGTAACTATTTCAAAAATGAAAAGTCCGATACAATTGGATTTTTTAAAAAAATTGGAAGCAGTTACTAATTCATGATCTGACATGTACATATGAAAACTTCATTCTTGATTCTACGAGAATTTTTATGAAAATCTTTCATTTGCTTCTCTTCAATGTAAGTTTTATTTTCCCAGAATGTATTCTAATTTTTGGCTTAGTTATTCTTTTGATGACCGATTCAACCTCTGATCAAAAAGATATACCTTGGTTATATTTCATCTCTTCAACAAGTTTAGTAATAAGCATAACAACGCTTTTGTTCCGATGGAAAGAAGAACCTATGATTAGCTTTTTGGGAAATTTCTGAACTGGAGCAGGCTACCATAAGACAAAAGATCTTCTTTCTAAAGAGATTCGATTCGAAATTCTTATATGTCCAAGGTTCAATGTTTAAATAATTTCAGAGTTTTTTCCTCATTTTGTCCGTGTCAACAAACAATTCGAAATACCTCGACCACAAAATAACTTGTTCGAGTTTTCCCTCACTCTCTACCTCAACCATTCATTCTAGTGATTTTTACAATCATTCTCTCCCATAATAGCTAAAAGCTGCTGTCAACGTTATTGCACGGGTACTAGGACAAATCCGTACTACGAGTACTCTAACAAGAGAGGAACTACGAGCAGAAAGACTCACTCCACTAATGAAATTCAAGAGATTGTGTTTAAATACAGAGAAAGAGAGAGCTAGTCTCTTGAGAAATTTGCGGGTTGCAAATTCTACAATTATAGCGTTTATAGGCTTTCTTATAATCTGGATATGCTATTTTGGAGTCAATCTACCAGGAAATACGAGATCTAGCAGAAAATTTGATTCTTTTTATCTCTGAATTGAGTATTTTTGAAGTAAAAAGGGGTTATATCATCTTATGGTGAATTGACGAATTATTGGGCCAAGCTGAATTTGAACCAGCGTAGACATATTGCCAATGAATTTACAGTCCGTCCCCATTAACTGCTCGAACATCGACCCAGGAAGAATCAATTTTAGACTTATTGGTAATCCGAGAT
>NC_061116.1:48248864-48384641 GCF_002878395.1 Capsicum annuum
GTAAATTTGAACAATTATATGGGCTTATTAAATGCTACAAAAGTGACGAGTCATGAAAACATAATAGTGACACCATAAAAATTATTTATACAATCAAATTCAAAATTGATCCAAGAATTTATTGTCTATTTTGTAGTTATTAATCTTACTTCAAATTTTTATTTTTCCTAACAAATTTATCATGGACAAGTAATTAAAGCATCTTGACATTCCCTTTCTAACTTAGTACATGTTTAATTATTAAATAAAATATTATTTTTTATATATAGTTAAACATGTTTGAAAATTTATTTTTTTTAAAAAATACAATTCAACTTTCCAAATATTAATGAAACTAAATAATGTAAAATGAGAGTAATTTTTTTCACATTTTCTTAAAAATTGAGATTATCAATATTTTATAGAATTCAGGACAAAATAAGTAATTTAACATGAAATATTAAGCTAAATAAGGTGAATAGTATTTTTGTAAACAAACTATCTATTCTTAGAAAGAATACAAAGACCAAACAATCACAAAAATATAATACTAGAAAAACTAATTTCAGGACAACTAATTCTGATATAATTAATCACAGCATAACTCTTCTCAGCATAACTTGTTTTCCAACCAAACGAGCTCTTATAGTACAAATATTTATTACTCTTTCCATTATGTGTTACTTACCCTTGTATTGATATAGTTGTAATATAAAGTTAAAACTCTAACTAATCAATGTAAGAAATTTGTATTTTCTCTTCTTTCTCTTTCTTTGATAAGACACTCCCTGCTGGAGACGAGTGTATTCCGAGCACTCAAAGATTGCAGTTAGTTAGAGGGGCTCATAACGTTTACAATAAGGTCGTAGGTAGAAAATGCAACATTAGTATTGGTGGTACGGTGTGTTAAATGGATGTGCTGGACTGAATTTAGACAGTTCAACTCATTAGTGTTTTGATAATTTCAAATGAGTAGAATTAAACAAGCTAAAATAATAAATTAACGATTAAATAATCCGCTCAAACTTAAACTAATCGGACGGATTATATTTCATGGTCTAATTTTGTCAGCTCCACTGGTCTATACATGGTCTTGTTTGCTACTTGTACAAATGTATCCACTGGCATTACTTACAAGTGAAAGTGGAGAATAGGAATGGAGCGAGTGGGGGAGGGTACTTTGTCTGTCTTGGGATGCTGGCACGTAAAATCAATAAAAAGCTAAACTTTCATTATGTGAGTGCTCACAGGCTCTACTTCTGTGCTCACATTTATGTAATCGTGGCACTGCACTACACATGCATCTTTCTTAATGACCATTAAACGCTTGCTAAATTTTCAAACTATCCATTCTGAAGAGATATAATAACGAGATACTCTCTCCTTTTCAATTTAATTTGGCACCTATATTAAAATAGTTACTCCCTCTATTTCCTTTTAATTGTTCCCCTCATTTTTTAAAGTTATTTTGACAAAATTTCAAAGTTAGATTAGATTAGATTAGATTAGATTAATTTAATTTTTTAAAATTAAAATTTAAATATTAAAAAACTACATGATAAGTACTATAAATTGCATTCTCTCTCTCTCTCTTTTTTTTTTTTTCCAATTTGATTAAGAAATACATCTTAAAATATTGATTAAAATTTGTATAATTAATAAAAAGGGAGCAATTAAAAAGAAATGGAGGAAATAATCCTTTTGTTCACTCTTATTTGTGTTTATTGTGAATTGATACAGTTGAATTTGTAGGTGAGTTAGTAACATAGGTTACGATTTAACCTTATTTTAGAATCAATTTATTAGAAGTTTGATTACTAAATGATAACAGAAACGAACAGAGTAAGCAAAATAATCAAAGTAAAGCAAACAAATCTGATTGAGCTAGGTTCAAATATGAGCATCTTTGAGATTGATTTCAGACTATCCGAGCTATTATGGAGTAAGATTAACACACAACTAGATAAATAGTAAAGAATAGAAAATGCTTGTAGCCCAAGAATATTATTGTAATGAGCAAAAAAAATGGAGATCCTTTTACAAGTGATGAGGGACAACTATTCATAGGCTACAATGTTACGTCTTTGGCCAATCCACATATGCCACGAGAGCCCTATAGTACCTAAATATATGTCCTTTAGCCATGTGTCTTGTTCATTGGAGTTAATGCAAGCTAATAACCCTGCTCCACTCAACCCTATATGGACTTGTCCGCGTTTCTAAGCATTCTGACATGCTTATTCCTTATTTTGTCACGATTCAAATCACGGATCGTGTAGACACCTACCTAATATATTCTAGATAGAGAACTCTTACCACCCAACCATTTAGTTATTGCGGAAGACATATAAAATCGCCTCAAGTATAAACAATTATATAAACCTTCTGTTTAAAATAATTGCAGAAGTAAATTAAAACAAAATTCCAGAACCTAGTCTAAATCAGTATAAGAGAAAAAGTAAATTCTATAACCTAGTCTAAATCGATACAAAAGAATTAAACGAAGGGAAGAAAAACCCGAGATACAATATCTATGCATGAGTAGAATGATCGGAGCTGTTGAAGAATAATCACTGTTATACCTATAGAAAATCCCACTGACCTGTAACATGGCTATATTTCCAAATAGGAATATAGTAAATATAGTATCAGTCAAACACACGTATTGGTAGGTATCATTGATCGATCGGAATTAAAAACATACAATAACATATAGCAACAAAAAGAAATCATGACAAGCATACAGGTGTAACAACTGAACATACTTATCTTACTACAATTTTCAAATTTATCATCTTTTATTTGTTTAAGCAATATTAATTTACCTTTAGGGCGGAACTAACTAACATATTCCCATGGATAAAAATGACCCACATTTCTTACGCGCTCACCTTGTAATAACAACTCTACACTTCTTTCTCTCTCATTAATTATCTTTCATACATCCTTCACTCCCTATTATACTATCATTAATCATTACAATCACAGTAATTAAGGCACTTTATAGAATCAACAACTTTTGCAAGAAGAGGCACAACAATATACCTCACGTATATAACTATATACGTAGAAGAATAACGTTTATACATAATTTAAGACGTATCTTATATTCACACTTTGTTATAATGCACAATCACCATCATCAACATAACTTGTCCGCTTAAGGAAGCATAGTATCTAATCAAACAACCGGTCCACACAATGAATCAATTACATTTAGACAAATTCTTCAACGCGTTTCACCATAACAAAAATATATATCTAAAATGTAAATTCAAATGCATATGAATGAATATATGAATGCAAAATGTGTGCATCATATATTTATAATCTCAATCTCATCAATATCATTCTCGACATCATGATTTCAATATGAATATTATTGTCACTAACTCATCATCATCAATAACATCATGAACACCATAATCTCTATATCATCAACTCAACATCATCAAATATAAATGCAAGATACAATCTGTTGACACCTAATTTTTGTCCTCCATAACTAAGCTTAATTCGGAGTTTCTTTGATTTTTAGATAAAATTACAACATTTATTTTATCCGAATAAAGGATTTTCAAGATATTTTCTATACGTAATCTTGTCATTTTAAGTAGCGATTATATACTATCATATTCAATTATACAAAATTATATAATTTTGATACTTAAATATTTATTTTACAAAATATCGAATTTTAATTAAGGCTCATCTTGAAAATAAATTCAAATGATTAAAATCTTGATTTAAATATAATTTATTCTCAAAAATAATTTATTTGGATAAATATGCATTTGGTTTTATTAAATCAAGAAGCTCGAGATTAAACACGGTGTTAATTCGTGTTGAATTTTGATTAAATTTAGTCGATTCATTAAATTTGGACCTTAATTGAAATCATTTAGGCCATAATTGCAATGCAATTGATTGAATGGATTTTAATTAGGGTAAATTTTTAATGCAATTGTCTAAATTTTTCTTTTTGGCTATTTAATAAATAGCCAAAATAGCCTAACCTATCCAATCTCTAAATTAATTGGGATTCTAATTGGGGTTATTAAATAACCCCAATCTTAAACCCATTATTAATCAGCAGCCCACTCCAACAAACAACAAATCAGCCAATACTTCTTTTAAAATTACCCCAGCCCAACATCAACCTCTCCGACCCGGCCCTGTTCTTCCTCCTCCAACAAAAGCCAAAGACCCCAATATTCAACATCAAGCAGTAAACATGTACAACCATCCAACAATATGCAAAGCCCACAACTCAACCCGAAATTGATTTCGATACCAGCAACATCGCGCAACCCGACCCGACTAGCTCTAAATTGACCCGAAACCAACCCGTTGTGATCTTCCTCATGCGTCTCGCATGAATCCGTATGAGGAAAGTCTAGAAGCTTCCAAAAATTGGTGCGTTGGCCCTCTCCAACGTTCAAATCCCGTGAACCTCGGGTACCATGGTATGAATTCGTGCATATCTGGTTGATTTTCATTGGTTTGAGGTACGATTTGATTTTCCTGAATTGTTATTGGTCCACCGATTTTGGTTTTGTTGAAGAAAGTCCAATTAGGGGTACGATTCGAGAGGAGGCTGATCTTTTGAATTTCAAAAATTTAACCCTCAATCCCCTTCTATAAGTAGCCCTTTTGAGAGCAAGAAAGGGGATCGAAATAAAGGGTCAGAAATTCTAGGGTTTCAAAAAACTGAAGAAGAAAATTTTGTTGAGAGGCGAGAGGGTCACTGTTTAGGGGATTTTTGGTTCTCTTCTTTCCTTCCTGGGGCCGGAGATTCTAGAGGTGGAATTCTTTGGAAAAATTCCAGGGTTAGGAATTTTAATGCAAAAATCTTTTCTAAACTAGCTGGGTTAGAGTGAAGAAACCTTTTCTTTGAGCACTTTCCAGTAGTGGTGGTTGGGCTTTCATTGTAGGCTCGAGACCCGTTTGCTGCACCGAAACAGGTAATAGCCTATCCCGTTTAATTTTTAATTATTTCTGCTTCATCTCAAACTTCTGAAGTTATAAGCTTTTAGTGGCCTGATATGCTGTTTGTTTAAATATCTAAAGTTGTGAACCGTGTATCTACTTAATGTACTGGTGTGATTAATCTTTCGAAGTTATAAGTTTTTAGTAATATGGTGTGCTGGTTCGTTCAAATTTCTAAAATTTTAAGCTGTAGCGATATGCTATGCTGGTTGTCTAAATATTTGAAGTTGTAAGCTTTTGCGATAGCCTGGTGCGGTGGGAATGCTTGCTGTAGAAGTCTTAGAAGGTTATAGGATTCTTGATTGAAGTGTTGTTATGAAGAAATCATATTCATTAGCTTGTTTCATTTTTTTTTTTATGTTCGATTTGCTGGTCGTTTCTTGAGAACTGCTCTGTAAGCTTATTTAACATGTTTCCTATGCTCATCGTGATTCATTCGATAATTTGTCCTTTTTTTTTATATACATATGTGATTGTCATGTCTAATTCAAATATGTGAGTAAGTCGAGATGGTCGAAGCGAAAAAAGTATGAACGTATGCAGCACTTGGATGCATGAAAGGACCTAACAAGTCGTCAACTTATAATTGAGAAATATGTCGTACATTTTGTTAACTGTATTCATTTTCTTAGTTTAATTTACTCCAGTGATTTGCTTAATCTCCTATACTTTAAAAATTCCAATAATCACCCCCTGTCAATGATTGACCTGCTTTTTTTTTTTTTTTTTTTCTACAAGGATTGTTCTTGACAATATAATTACCCAAAAAGGTATTAGTATTACTTATTTGCTTTTCTTACTTAAGTTGTCTTGAGTTACTGAAAAGCTGCCTAAACATATGTTTTATATAGATGTTATTGTGGATTGGTTCATTAATTAATAGCTTAATGGTTTCGTTATACTAGAACCAATTGTGATGGGATACATAGTAACTTTGCTTTGTTAGTAATATCTGCGCGTTTGCCTTCCCATTAATTTAAGTTGTATGTCCCCTTTGTTGTTTCAATAGGATGTTCTCCAGTGCATGGAAAAAAATAGGAGTTAGTTGGGTCCTTTTACATGGATTATTATTCAAACTTTGCCAAGGAAGTATCACATATGCTTAATATTGCTTTCTTAAAGTTTTAACTCCTTGATTATCTAGTTATTTGATTCTTCTGTTGCACTGTTGCATTCTTACTTGGTTTGTTGCTATTTTTTTTCTTAGTCTATTCTTCTTTTTAGCAAGTTTTCTTGTTCTAAAAAAGATTGATTTGTTTCTTGCCTTGATGGACTTTCATAGTATCTCACTGTAAAATTGTTTGGCCATTTTTGATGTTATGCCTATTAATTTTCTTGCTTGTGATATTCTAAGTTTCTTCTTTACAACTATTGTTATTGTAGTACATGAACGTAATGTTGTATTAATTTATGAGGTAGCTATACATATTTCGAACATGTTTTAATCCGTTGTCTCTTCCTTACATGGCATGTGAATTTGCTTTGGAGTCCACAATGGACCTCCCCCCCCCTGTTGCATTTTCGAAGGGGCCAATGAGGCCTATATCCAAAATTAAAGGTCGATCGTATGGCGTATCAATGCAAGAAGAATGGGATAGGATGTATCAATGCAAGAAGAATGGGTTAAAATCCTATCGTTGAAGTATTCAAGAGACTCGAAATTCTCGGCCTTCCGTTCCATTTATTTACTCATTTATTATTATTGTCTTTATTTATTTAGTTGTTTATTTTATTCATTTGGGCCCCGAAGTCAAGGTTGTAAATTTAATATAGGTGGAGCGAGACTCGAGTCGATGACTCAAAAATTAGACTAGGACGGTGAAATGGGTCCAAGGTCCAATTAGACTAGGACAGGTTTATTAATTTGGGTCCAAGGACTTAAATCCCTTACTTTCCCCTTTCCCCTCTTCCTCATGCTTTATGTGTTTTGCGAACCTAGTTAATTCCTTAGTCAAGTCGCTAAAAAACTAGCTTTGCTTAAACACCAAAATATTTCTAAATTGCTTTCTTTTCGAAAAATAAACTTTTTTCAAAGTTATTCAAAGATGGTTTTCAAACAGCCCGGATAATCGCAAGTTAGAGAACGTTTTATTTCAAAAGTCAAAATTTCTCCGCAAAACACAATCAATAATTATAAACACAATCAATAATTATAAGTAATGCCTGAAGGCAAATCGCAAACACCCAATGAAAATTAGATACAATCAACAATGACCAAAATAGAACTTATAATTACTGGCAACAAGTAAATACAGTCAATTTCCAATAAGTTCATCATTTCAGATAACAACGAATATCCACTAACACATGAAATCATAATTATACCTGATGGTCAATTCATTATTTGCTCAATTAAGCATTATCAAACTCAATCATCAATCAAATATCTATTTTAAGAGTTCACATTTTACCATGATTGATAGCTGCACTCTAAATCATCATTTTATTTTCTTCACCAATCTAACCCTTTTTTATTCATATTGAACTAGGTAAATTTTGTTACTAATTAGTAACCCCTACATTCAAAAGTCTTCATTAATTTCAATGATTTATCCCATTTAGTTGATCATTCAGCCAATAAATTCTATTAAACTTACAATTCTAGTTAGTGTCGTATACCTTTACACATCTTACTTCCTAGAACTTAGTCAATCTTGACTTTAGGTTGTTAATTCATATCATTACCTTCGCTCATCACAATCAATCCTCCTAACTATCTTCTAGCAAGAATATCTCATACTTTGAATTTACACAATATTAGGGTCCCTCTTTTTGATGTATTAAAGACTAGCTCTATAGATTAGATTGTAACCTAATTCATTTATTATTACTCACATTCATATATTAATCTCTACAAAACATCAATTAAGTCATATAAATACAAACACACATCAAGGGATCCATATAAAATACAATAACATATAATTCTATTATTATTATTATATTAATTTTATGTTTTATCCATTCAAACTCCATTTCCCTAGATCTAGACATGAAATCTCCCATCAGCTACAACTATTACATGCAACTAATTCAAGTCCACGACCCATTACCATGTAACCTACCTGTACCCCAAGCTGTTGCAACAAGTAATTACTTTATTTGATATGAAAAGATTTAATTTTAATGAACTGCATATTACATTATCATAGTCATCATCATGTCATCCAGTTCTGAATGTTTCCTATGTGATATAAGTTATGTGAATATATCCCGTCCTAATTTTTTGAGTTTAAGGGTTATGTTTAGTTTGATCAAATGCGTCTATTTGGATTTGAAGGATAATGATTCCTCGAGGAACTTCTGGACTAGCACTTGATGCAATTTGTCAAGGAGAGGATGAAATCATTAAGTTACAATTATGTTTTCAAATGCATATCTTTTGGATCCATTCTATCTATGATAAGTGTCTTCAAGTTGAAAACATTTTCTCTGCAGATTAGTTAATTTGTTTCTTATTTTTAGTTGCAGGTAAAAATATTTCATTGCTAGAGATTAATTAATTTGTTTCTTCTTCAAGTTGCAAGTAATAATATTTCATTGATGTTCTAATACAGTTTTCTTTGTTGAATATAGATATGTCGAAGAGAAAGCATGAAGATAATATTATAAAGCCAGTTCAGTCGACACATACTTCAGAAGATGCATCCATATCACAAGCAAACAAGTCAAAGCTACCATTAAAATCACTTCTTCAATCAAAACCTCAAGTGACACGTTCAGTTTCATCCACATCGCACCTAAATTAATTAGTTCACGTCACAACACAAATAAATCCGAAAGTTCTGGAATCAACTTCCTTAGTTCAACCTGTAACACAGCCTCCAGTACAACCTTCATCACAATTGACTTCGTCAGTTCATCCTCCAATACGTCAAGCATCATCGAAGCCTCCAGTACGTCAAGCACCATCAAATCCTCCAGTACGTCAATCCTCCTCAGTTCAGCCCATAGCGCAGCAGGTATGATCACAAGCTGCTCCATTAGTTCAGCCTGCAACACATCAGGAATCATAAGATTTGAGTTCATCCGTGCAGCCTCCAGCACGTTAGGCACCATTATTTCATCCCGTAGCACAACAAGTACTATCACAGACTACTTCATTAGTTAAACCTGCAGCACATCAAGTGCCATTACAACTGACTTTGTTATTTCAGACCGTCACACAGAAGGCACCATCACAGCCAACTCCTCCAGTTTAACCCGCAACATAACAAACACCATCACAACCAATTTCTCCAGTTCAACAAGTAGCACAACAAACATAATCACATCCAACTCCTTCAATTCAACAAGCAGTACAACAAACACCATCACAACAGGCTCCATCATTTCATCCCATAGCATAAGCACCACCTAAATAGTATACTGGTCGTAAGTCAAGCAGATATTGAACGGTAGATGCAATAGGTAAGATGGTACACTTCATGTAATTTGTTTGCATCTTATTTCTTTTTAACTCGGTAAGCTTCTTTAATTTTCTTACATCAAATTTCTTTAATTTGAGTATAAATATGTTATGTTTGTTATTTGCATATTCTTTTTCATCCACTAATTATGCTCTGTAGTATAAATGCATCCTCTTTTATAAAGATTCACATGGGGCTTTGAAAACAAAACAACTGAAGCTTAGCGACATGCTAAATTTATCCTCTGAAGAACATATCGTTGTTGAATTTGATGACGTTGCACCAATTGGAGAAGCACAAGGCCTTCTTGCAGGTTTTTGTGGGATTTTAGCAACTGACAACATTATTTTTTCAATTGACTTTGCCAAATGGAATGATTTACCTGAGTCATACTTTAACCACTGCTTTGGTCAAATTATAAAGGTATAAACTCTATATATTTATAACTATATTGATATATTATGTATACATACTTTATATTGACATAGCTAGAGATAATCTAACCAATATTTCATTTCCAAAGCCTCGATTTTCTTTTGAAATAACCAAGTCAATTGCACGACGCTATGTCTATAATTGTATTTCAAAAAAGTGGGGTGCAAAGAGGCTAAAGTTGTGGGATAAGACCTTTAACCCACTTCAAAGCCGATCTAAACTTATGGCTAATGTTCCTGGAATTTCACCGGATCAATGGACTTCTTATGTTGATTATCGTTTGAACAAGAAAACACATGTATCTTCTTAAATCCTTCATTTGAAGCCAAACTTATTATATTTATATTGAATTCAAGTATTTCTTTTCTATAAAATGTGCAAGAAAAATGCTAAAAATTGGAAGAAACAAACTATTCTACACATTGGTGGCTCCAAGTCAAACTCGAGAATAAGAGCTAAAATGGTGAAATATATTGGTTCATTATATTTTACTTTAGTTTATTAAGCATGAAACTATCCTTAATTTGTTAAGTTAATATTGTTTGTAGAAGATTGAGACTGGACATAAGCCTGAACGAGCATAATTTTATCTTTCTACTCATAAGAAAGAAGATGGATCATATGTTAATGAAGTGACAAAAGAGATTTGTGTAAGTACTCTGTTGAGCAATTTTTATCGTTTCTTCTGGTTTTTCCTATTTTAGTTACAACCTTATGGTGTATAGCAAAGTGAATTGTTCGTATTTCAACTGATAGTGAATTTCAAAACTGTGATTGAATATGGGTTCTTAGATCTTTGAATATTATATGTCAAGTTTCTGTCTCTTTTGTAATCTTATTAACATTGTGTTGTTGAACCTAAAGTCTAGTGAAGCCGTGTGGGGCTCTTTTGATTCACTAGCATTGTTGTCTTGTTATTCATCTCATTTTCTTATTCAAAACACAAATTCAAAGTCTAGTGAAGTCGTGTGAGGCCCATTTCGATTCACTAGCAATTTGTTGTTCATTTTGTTGTTCTTGTGTTGGTTAAAATCTCTTGATACACACATAGTCTTGTATCAATACGACATTAAAATCTCTACTCAATAACCAAGGTTGTGGAATCCCTTGAGCTAGAATGAGGAGGTCCTGCCATAATACTTTCCTTTTTTTCTACAGTATTGAACCCAAAATTAACCGTAATTAAGAATTCATGGTCATTGATTCTGTCTCTGACCAAACAATGGATCAATTGGGATATACTTCTGATGTGTGTTACCATAATAGTAATTCAGATCTGAAATAAACCATATTCTACCATTGTCTGCTTCTTGGTAATTGGTGTAGATGCCCCATCCAGGGCTTGATACAACAACTTTCCCTTTAGTATTAGGTTCATGTATCATAGGAGAGACAACAACGGTGTTGCTGCCAGTTGGCATTGGGTCTGCTGAGTGTCTCATCTGAGGCATCTTCTTTGATTGTATCTCGAGAGTATTCTCTTTTGATTGTTTTGTCCCGTACTCATACAACGGCATAATAGGTCCCTTATATCTCCATTCTTGAGTTATTTCCTTTACTTTCTTTGTTCTTCTTAGTGGTTTAACTTTAAAAGGTGCAGGTTGTTCAGGGTTGAGCAAATATGACCAACAGTTTGGCATCCACTAATTCCTTATTAACAATGGTAACCAGTCTGTATCATCTAGTATTAGTAGGGACAACGTTCATAATATTAGTAGATGCAATATTTCCCTGACCTGCTACTCCTGCTGTTACTCCTTAATTATCTATAGATTATAATATATATCCTTATTATAAAAAAAAATTAATACAAGTAGTTACCAAAAAAATATAGAACTGAGGTGTTCAATAATATCATGAAGACTAAAAGATGGACTGGACTGTTTAGGGGTAACTTTGTTAATGTCATTCGAGTTGCCCTAACAAAGCTGTAGCTTGTAGAGGTATAATTTAAGTCTTCTCCTCTTATATTTTTTTATTTTGTAAAAACTTGACTTTAGGCCTTATTTATGCTACTCATGTTTGTTTTTGAAAAAAATGATCTCATTAGGAGTTGTTCTTTTTATTATATGAATTATTTACATAGTCGGTGGTATTTTTCATCAAGTCTCAAAAGAGTTTGAAATTTTGTGTCGACGTTTACTACAATACAACTGACATAAGTTGTCACTGTTTAAACAATAACTGTTCTCTTACTCGAAATTAATATTTTTTTGGGTTGGCACTTTGGTCAGCGGATAAGGTATATATGAAACAAGATAGAATCTATGACACTTTTCTTTGGTTGTGAACTTTCTGTAAATCAAGTAAATGTTTTGTGTGACATTATTTTTTCGACCTGAAGCGTTGCATATATGAAATAACTTCTTATGAGAAATCATTGCTTGGAATGCGGCTTACACAACCCCTTACTCCATTCCCTTCCCATACAAGACTGGTGAAGAGAATCCCTTAACAAACTATTAGAAATGCTCTATTTGAAGAATTATATGCATTATGACTTCAGGAATCTGTAATCAGTGCCTTTAACATTACTTGTTTAGCCTCATATTTTATTTTTGTGTATTAGAGTTAGCCTGCTATATTGAATTATTGGAATACACGGGGTATGATGTTGTTGTAAGAATGAACCCAAAAAGGAACCAACAAGACCTAATAAAGGCTTAAAAAGTCCTAATATATTGTGTATGTCATTTTTCTTTTTTCTTTTGTGGACCACTTATAATCAACTCATACTTGTAAATAAATACTTTCAGTTCTTGCAATGAACTCTAAGGTATAATGATTTTCGGCTTAAGATTATGTCTAAATTTGTTTCGAGCATCGTATTTACCCCTCCCATGTTGTATCAACAGTTGTGTTGTGTGTTGTACTGGACATATTTGAATGATATGGTAAATGGACTTAACCTACTTCTCTTGCTTCTCTTTGCTCTACTGATTGTTGTTCTCATTTACTCTCTCGACCAATAGCTATGTATGTTAGGTTTTATTGATTCTATGCAGTGTTTTTCTGTTGAAATCAAAGCTGTATTTCACTATGTCAAAGAACTCGGGCTTGAAGTTTATCATATTTCATGATATTGTTCACCCTAAACCACGATTTATTTTTGACATCCCAAAATATAGTTCCAATGTGATATGTATGTGCAATGCTCAGCATCTAAGAAAATGGAAAAAAAGCAACAGAATGTGAATTTCAGTGTTTGGTTCTGAGTTCTAATCATAGCTAGAACTTAGAACAGAGCTTAATTACTGGGCAGAGGTCGTTCGTGATCTCATACAATGCCTTTTGAGATTTTTGATGTAACACCTGCAAGGTTGAGGCATGATAATATAAGTACTCAACTATGATGATATCTGTGTTGTACTATATTCTTTAATTGCCCATTACTAATTGAAGTTATATTATGATTTTTGTGTTGTACTATATTTAGGAGAAAATTAAACTCACAGTAAGTCAAAGCACCGTGGATGCGTCTGAAGTTTCTCCCAATGATGCTGTTTGTAAGGTACTAGGAAAAGAACATTCTGGAAGGGTAAGGTGCTTGGGATTAGGAGCTGTTCCTAGCAGATCCTTTAAGCAAGCACGTCCTCATTTTGGTGGTATGAGTTCTTCAAGTAGTAACAGTTCATATCCATTCAATTGCCAAGAAAACTACACTCAAATGCTGAATGCTCATAAGCAAAGCCAAGAGAACTACAAAGAAATGGTGAATTCTCACAATCTAATGATGAACTCTTTCAAGGAATATATGATAATGAAATAAGGCACGATACTTGAACAGTTTGCAGGATTTTTCACTTCTCCTACGGTAAATAATTTTCTTGAATTACCTTTTTCATTTGAAAAAAATTAAGTTGATATATTGTTATAAAATAATTAGCATTCAAAGACCTTATATAATTACTATTTTTATTTATACTTTTGCAGCCAAGTGATGCATCTAGTGGACCTCTTTCGAATGTGAACGGAAGATCATCTGGTGATAGTTATTCTAGCGATAATCATTGAGGTTTCTTGTAATTGTATTAGTAATTATGACAATGTTATCGAATCGTTGGAGTAATATTTTGTGTTTATATTAAATTAGTCTTAATTATATTAAATTAGGCTTTAAGACTAATGACAACACTTTGTGGTACGTTTTTATGATCTAATATATTTTGATTTTTATTGTTATTAAGATGTATTTTTGTTTGATCCAAGTACGGTGAATGATATAAATATATATATATATATATATATATATATATGAAAATTATTAAATAATATTCAAATTTAAATATTGATCTTGAAGACTATAATTATTCTTTTTTAAAAATACAAAGTGAATTGTGGAGGTCTTGACCCCTGCAATTTATATAGAACAAAAATTTTGGTAGTAGATTTAGTTTACATATTGCGGGGGTTTTAACCGCCGCTAAACAACTACCGCTAAAAGATTGCGGCGGTAAATAAAAAATCACTGTAAACTGATTGCAACGCTTGTAATTGCGGGGGTTTTGAAAACCGCCGCGCTGTCATTTTGTGGGGGTTGTCGACCTCCGGAATTTATAAATATAACCCCCGCAAAGTGAGCAGTTTTTTGTAGTGATCATTCAACCAATAGATTTTATTCAACTTACAATTCCAGTTAGAGTCATATACCTTTATGCATATTATTTTCTGGCATTAGCCAAACTTGACTTTAGGTTGTTAAGTCATACCTTTACCTTCTCTCATCACAATCAATCTTTTTAATTATCTTCTAGCAAGAATACCTCATACTTTAAATTTACACAATACCGAGTTTACTCTTTTTGAGGTTTTAAAGATTAGGTCTATAGATTAGAAGGTCACCTAATTTTTTTTATTGTTACTCAGATTCACATAACAACTTTATAAATCATTAAAGTCATATAAACACAAGCATCCATCAAGGAATCCACACATAATACAATAACATATACTTATCTCATTACTATATTAGTTTCATGTTTTATTTATCCAAACTCCATGTCTGTTGGTCTAGACATGAAATCTCCCATCAACTACAGTTATTACATGCAATTAATCAAAGTTTACTATACATTAAACTACCTATCTAGGCTCCAAGTTGCTGCGATAAATAAGTTATATCATGGATGATCTTTCTTTTTCTTCATATTTTCAAAGGCTAAATCATCTAATAAACAATAATTATAAGAGTAATTAAAAAATTACTCTTCAAACAAATACGTTGAAAATTCAAACTCAGCAATTTTATCCTTGTTCATAATCTACGAAATTACCCAACAGTCAATTAATCATTCAACTAATTCTATCAAATCCAATTTAAATCCATTAATGAAGTTTTGCCCCATGTTTATTGAACTTAATATCCCCAACTATGAGAAAATATCCCTCTAGGAATTAATAATAAAATATTTGAGTTTTGGATCTGAAACCCGTCAAAACCAGACTTAAATATTATCCCATTGCTGTTGCAGCGATTAGATTACCAATGCAGGAGTTAATTTTTCAATCCAGACAATGTTTTGTAAAATAGTCATAACTTTTTACTTTAAATGTGGATTCATGAATAATTGGATTCATTGGAAGAAAACTCAAAGATCTTTCATTAGATTGGTATTATATACCCCATTACTATGCATATTCTAGGAGATATACTCATCTAAAGTTGATTCTAGTTTAAACTTAGCTCAATATTCAAACGGTAGGAACACTTTCAACTTAAATTTATGGTAGAGATATTATATGACCTTAGTACATATCTAGTGCACTCTCAAACTAAATAATTAGTCATATAACTTAGGGTGACAGATCTTTACCGTAGAAGATGAAATGAATCACTATATATTTGTCCTTTGTGATATGTTTTCATGGGCACGTTCTACTGTATACTTTTCCATTCAAGAGGGCGCTTTCTATAATTGAGATTGCGGAAATATCCCTCGAGGCTTTGCATCATATATAATTGCCGACATGCATATCTACCATATGCTTAAGATTTCAAGAAAACTCATTTGTCACCAATTGTATTTAACAATGTTTTCCTAATTGACAATGTTATCTTTATTCTTTTAACTAGATCTTCTCTTTCCTTGCACCTTTATCTATCATTGATCTTCATTCCTCACAATTATTTTGTTCTTTCTTTACTCGAGAAATGTTCCCTTCTCCATCCATGTCTTTAGACATCCCATCGACCACCAAAGTTTTTGCTAAAAATGTTAATTTCATTCTTTTTGCCATTGTTGATCCTGTCGAAGCTGATGTTATTGCTAATCCCTCAGGAGATGATGATATCGCCTTCTTTTCCCCTGTGGTGGAAGGAGTTCACTTCTTTGGTGGCCTATCCAAATGACATTGAGTTCTTAGTGGACCCGATAATTTCGCAAAAACTTAACTCTCAAAAGAATTGCAGTGTCCAGTCCTATGCAAACAACTTCACTAATCCTGGACCTATTTTGTTGAATATTACCTCTCCACGGCGGTGGCGAACTCAGGATTTAAGGATAATGGGTGCTTAAAAAATTTAAAAACCGGAAAAAGTAAAAAATCACACAATGAGGTTCAAACCCGGGGCCTCTTCTTTCAAATGAAGCACCTTAAAATCAATCTAAATGCCAATGCACCCAACCAAATTTTTGTTATAGTGAGTGCTTTTATATGTTTTATACCTATTTTTCTATATTTTTTTTATGTAATTATACCTAATCCGTGTCGAGTTTAGTGGGTGTCGAAACACTCCAAAATTCTACATAGGTGCGCCCCTGCTACACGGTTGAGGAAGCTGATATCACTCTCCCTTAGATTATTATACATAAAAATGTCCCTTCTATTTTCCTACCAAATCTCTCACTATTTCGGCATATAAATGAATAGAATCAAAGAGACTATGACAGATCATGCTTACCAGGGTACTTCCTACTCTCCCACCAGAACCCTTTCATAATCAATTAATTTATTTTCATAATAATTGACTATGGATTATTATTTACATAAAATTCAAGACCATCTTGAATAGTTATTACTTCAATACTATGCTAGTTGCATTAGGAATGGTTCTAGTCTTAAAAAAGATGAAATATCCTCCATTGTCTCTAAGTCAAGAACTATCTCCTAAATTATCCCTTGAAGTTTCATCAATGTTGCATTATACACCCCTGTAGAGGACAATCCCACCTTAGCGCTCAACAAATTACTTTTGGTATGTATTTCTCTTATTGTTAAACCCTATTGTAATGACCTCCTATTTGTTTTGTGAGTTTTACTTGTCTTTTCCATTTTAGCTTTTCCCGTAGCTTATATACGTAATTTGTGACTTTCAAGAACGGATAATACATATATTTGAGGGGTTCGAAAGTGATATACGTGATTAGTTGGTTCTTGAATTTTAATAAAGTTAAGCTTGATCCGGGATAATTTTTAGTCAAGATGACCTTGGATTGGTTTCAATAAGTTAAAACATCCCTTTTAGTAAATTTACATATTTCATTTATTTTCTTGGGGTCCCAAATGAATTTCGAGGATATATTCCAAAGTTTGGTTATTATAAACAATTATTTACGTTGTGGTTAATGGGCCGATTCCATGAATTTTACTAAAAATTACACAAATACACAACTTAAGTTTTCAATATTACAAAAAATCCCAACCCCCTAAACATATTACAAAAATACCAACATACACACAAAATACTATGTATATGTCGGCTATGTTATGTATATTAATAGGGAGAGAGAATAAAGTAATTAAAAAAGTGGGAGGGACTGTAATTACTTCCAAAAGAATTGGTATTTATGTTATTTATACTAAATTTTAATATCCTATCCCACTTGGTCCATGTATAGCCATGAATTAAATTGAATTGAGAGTTTAATATTTTAGTGATAACTCAATCATTCATTCATATTTATGCAAAATCAGCGAGGAAACCACACGGTGATTACAAGTAATCTCTAACCAAACTCCAAATCTATGTTTGACAATTATAGTAATGGTCACTGGAGGGAATAAAAGGGAATTGAATTGCTGCCTTATTTTTGTTAGATATGGTACAATGAATGTGAGACGTGAGTGTGAGGATGCAAAGAATTAATTTTCAGATCCTAGCACTTTCAGTTTTCTTATATTTTGTGGACATAACCAATGATTAGCAATCATTTAATAATAATAATAGGATGTAGGAATAATAGTTCCTATACAATTAAAAGTACTACAGTTGCTAGTTTTTCCTCGTGCTTAACTTTGCTTGATTAGTTATGGTTTTGGTAAGTTTAGGTTTTAGGTCCAGGTCGCATAATAATTTGTTTTAGCTAAAATTTTACTTACTAGTTCATATATTATGGAGATCATATATTTAATAGATTTTGACCATTCGAAAGTTTTACGAAAGGGCAAGGCCCTTACAAATTAGCTTGCATTTAAATTCTTTGATTGAGGTAGGTTATGGTTTAATTGGAGTTTAGACTCAATTTAATTGCATGTATACTCCTAAATTGGATGCTTGTTGATTTGGCTACAGGTATACTTGAATTTGATGATATTCGGATTGTTGACACTTGTATGAATTATCATTGAAAATTGAACTTAATCAAATTGCTTTTCGATTTTAAGTGCATTTTTAATTTTAGTACGTCGTATTACATTCTGAGAGATAGTGTGAATTTGATAAAATATATAATATGGTTATGAAGAATTGGGTACTACGCCGGTACAAATATGGATATTGATATTACTTATTTATAGAGGCTCATGTACCATGTCGGTACGATACATGGACTTAGATTACCCCCTGTATACCATGACTAGTTGGAAAAAAATAAGACCCTTAGACTGTGTGTACAAATTATGTTAATTTTGTGAGGTCGTGTGGTTTAATAAGCTGATAATGAGATAATAGTGTTCTAATTGTGAGGTTGAGAAGGACATAGTTGTTACTTCTGGTATTATTATTGATTCGTGATTGTCTACGGTATGATTGGTACTCTTGATGGTTACATGGCTTGTTTGTAAGTCTTGTTTGACCCATCTTTGATGTAATTGTTGATTCATAGAATACTTGCTATGTGTTGATGTCTGTCTACTTCTTATTTGATTTATGTTGTATACATGCTATTAAATTGAGTTGGCTTATGACACATACTAGTATATAGTGGCTTGTACTGATACTATCCTATACTCTTCTTTTGTTGCGTGTAGAAATTATTCCAAAGGATCAGCCTGACCTTATCTCTAGCGTTTTATAACCGATCTCGGTCCAAAGGTGGGTAGTTCATCTCCAAGTTGTTGTTGATCATCATATTAGTTCTTGTCCTTTCAGGCAATGAACTACTCTTTATATTTTGTTATTTTGGATATTTATTTTATTCTCTTTAGAAGTTCTTGTATGATGACATCGGGTCTTCAGGATTTAATAGGTAGTTTGTTTGATTTCCGCATTAATAATGATCAGTTTTGGATTTATTCTCATTAAATTGGTTTTTATGATGACCTCTTCCTAGTATTGGTTAAATGATTGGGTAATGGTTTAGATTAGATGATTCTCCCACAAGAAGATTAGTGTGGTTGCCATTCATAGTCATTTAGGTTGTTATAAAGTTAGTATTTGAGCTCTAGGTTCATCGATCTTGTTGTACAGGAATATGTCTAGTTAAGTCTTTCAAAATGGTATAAAGATGTCTGTAGTTTTCTTTGAGAAGCTACAGGATACTGGGAAAATTCAATTTTTTCTTTCATATTATTACTTGATTTAAATCGGTATCTGGCGATCCAAATTGGAATATGACTTCTTTTATTCTTATTCTCACGGATGGTGAGAACATAAGCAAATGGAGCAAGAGTTAAGATGACCAAACTAGTTGTTCGGGACATAGAGGATAGGCAAGGAGAGGATGAGGTAGAGGAAGGACAACAACATTCACCAAGGGCAAGGCTCGAGCCATAAAACTAGCTCGAGAGAGGTCAGTATCTCTTCTCACATTCAATGATATGCATGAGATAGTAGAGGATTGAGCGATATAGATCATGATGAGCAGATGTCGGTTCATGATAGGGCAACACTAGTTCAGAGAGGTGGAACTCTAATTTAAATGTCTTTCTATGTGATTCAGTAGGTTTGAGCTTCTTGAGTGGGTTGGAAGGAATCGGGACTATGTTTGCACTAGCCACAATTCAACATCTTGGGTTTTTATATGTTGTTGCTATAGAACCTCAGATGGAAGAGGTGTTAGGGTTGTTTTTTCTGTCAAGACATATAGTGGGTCTAGTAATGACTAGAGATAAACATGATCTATTTTGCAAGTTTATCATGATGAAGGCTTGTTTTTCATGCCACCGAGTCTGAGAATACTGATGAGTTCAATATTGATTGCTATGAGAGACTTCACAAAGTGGTAGTGGTTGAGAGTATGGTGTGGAATTGGTCACTTTTTAGTTTTAAGGAGAAGCCAAGATGTGGTGAAGAGCTTATACAGAATGTAGGACTACAGGTTAGTCTCCACTGACTTAGACTCTATTTTACTTAGTTTTTCTAGAAAAGTATGTGCCTCGTATATTAAGTGAAAATAAAAACAATGAGTTCACTTATCTTGAGTAGGGGAGTATGTTAGTTATGGCCTATGAGGCCAAATTTCTTTCATTGTCTTGATATTCATCTTAGCTGCTGCAAATCAATGAGGAGAGGATCCATCATTTTTGAAGGGTTTTAATAAAGGTCTTTAGATTTATGGTCTTCATATGATATCTAGGTAACTCATTCCAGGATATAGTTGATTTTGGTAAGAATATATAGGTTTTAAGGTAACAAGGTTATGCCAAAACGCTAGGAAAAAAGGCCAGAAAAGAGGGTAATTTCAATAATTTTTATTCTAGGGGTCTGTTAAAGGCTATCCAACCATCTTCAAACTTTAGTGGTTACCTCACTTCATCATCTTCATCTCAATGACTCACCTTGGATCGCACATATTATGAGTGCGGTAGAGTTGGTAACATCCGAAGGTGTTATCCTAACTTAACAAAGTGTCGTTAGTTTGGCCAGTTGCAAGCTCCTTAAGGTTTAGTTTCTACAGGTAATGGTGGTCGTAGTAATGATAGAGGTTGTCCACAGGGTGGGCTGTGGTCACCAGGTAGGTAAGAGTGGTAATCAGCCCCATCTAGGTGGTTCTTAGGTTGGCAGAGGTAACACTCAACCTAGTGATAGGGCCCATTTCTATGCTTTTCTAGGTAAGCTCGAGGCAGAGACATCAGACATTGTTATTACATATATTATTCTTATCTGTGATCAAATAGCCACCGTATTATTTGATCCTAGTTCTACTTTCTCATATGAATCTACCAGTTTTGATTTGGGGTAAAAAATGGTGTGTGATCTACATAACTTTCTTATTCACGTGCCTACCCCTGTTGGTGATTCTATTATTGTTGATAGGGTTTACCACTCTTATTCTATTATGTGTATGGGGTATCAAACTTGGACAAATTTCATGATTCTTGACATGATAGATTTTAACATAATTGTGGAGATGAGTTAGTTGTCTCTGTATCATTCTATATTAGTCTGTCATGCTAAGATAGTTATTGTGGCTATGTCGAGGATGAATGGACTTGAGTGGGAGAATGATTATAGTCCTACTCTAATGAAAGTTATTTTCTTTACTCATACAAGGAGGTTGATTGGGAGGGGTTGTTCATCCTTTCTAGCATACCTTCAAGACACTATTGTAGAGGTCCTATCCATTGAGTCAGTTCCTATGGTGTCTTAGTTCCAAGGGGTGTTTCTTGTAGATTTGCCTAGCATACCAGCAGATCATGACATTAATTTATATATTGATCTAGTGCTATGTACTCATCCTATTTCTATTTTACACTGTAAAATGGCTCCTATAGAGTTGTGGGAGCTAAAGACACAGTTGTAGGATTTGTTGAGTAAGGTAATTATCTAACAGAGTGCCTTTCTGTAGGTTTCTTCTATTTAATTTGTGAAAAAAATGATAGCAGTCTTTATATATCTAATGACGATAGGCAGTTGAAAAAGGTCATGATTCATAACAAGTATCCTTTACCCTGCATTGATGATTTATTTGACCAATTGTAGGGTACATCTATCTTTTACAATGCTGGTTTGAGTTCTGGATATCACCAACTTAAGATTCGAATTGATGATATTCTTACTGTATTTTGGACTAGGTACGGGAAATATGAGTTTCTTTTGATGTCTTTTGGACTGACTAATGCCCTAGCTGTTTTTATGAGTTTGGTGAATAGGATATTTAAGCCTTACTTGAATTCTTTCATGATTGTCTTTATTTATGATATTTTGATTTATTCTATGAGTAAAGAGGAACATGAGAATCACTTAAGGACTATTTTGAGTTTGTTAAAAAAGGAAAAGCTTTGCATGAAGTTTTCTACGTATGACTTCTAGTTGGCTTTTGCATGCTTTATGAGGTATGCGGTATCTATAAAGGGGTAATGGTAGACCCACATAAGATTAAAGTGGTTAAGAATTAAGCTAGCCCTACTTTAGTAATAGAGGTTCGTTGTTTGGTAGGGTTAGCTAGTTATTTTCATATGTTTGTGAAAGACTTTGATTCTATTGCTACTATATGACGCGGTTGACTTTGAAGAATGTGCCTTTTGTTTCGTCTAATGAGTGTGAGGATAGCATTCAAAATCTCAAGACCTTATTGACTATCGCTCCTATTCTTTTGTTACTAGTAGATATTGTTATAACTTACATTTGGTTTAGGTGCTATTCTTACAGGAAAGGAATTGAAGCCTAACGAGAGAATTATCCAACTTATGACCGTGAGTTGGCTGTTGCATTTTTTGCTCTTAAGATATGGAGGAATTACTTGTATGGGGTTATGATCATCGCAATTTAAAACATATTCTCACATAGAGGGATTTGAATTTAAGAAAGTAGATAGATGAAGTTGCTTAAATATTATGATATCACCATTCGATACTGTAATACCCCGATCATTCCTTAAGTCTAAAACTATCTTTTGAGTATATGAAAATGACATCCAAATTGAATGATGATTGAACCGTGTAGAATTTTCTTAATTTTGACTTTTTGTGCTGTAGAGAATTGAATAAGCTTTCCATCGTTACCAAATTCGCCCAAATCTAACACTCGGGTGAAAAGTTAGAGTCATTTTAGTGAGACAGTGTACCACCTAGCACTTTAGCGCGTCACAAAGCCAACCAAAATGGAAATTGTCATTTTCCAGTGAGCCTCCGCGATATTGACACGTCGCGCCAAGGCTCAATATTAGGATTGTCAAATTCTAGTGCACCAACACGATTCCACCGCATCGCGGTGCCCTTCCAGGTCACAACCAACGTGACAACGCGATTTCACCGCGTCGCGCCACTGAGCAGTTTCCCAATTGTCCATATCTAGTGAAGGACTGCGATCCTGGCGTGTCGCGCCAGGGCCAAAAATTGGGCTCCAGTTCTAGAATTCACTCAAGGGTATTTTGGTCTTTTTCACCCGTTCTTACCCTATATATATATATATCCAAGTAGAGAAGAGAAATTCATTTCTCTCCAATTTTTTTCCAAGAATATTTAAGAAGCTAGGGTTTTCTCTCAACCCAAAAATCCAATCTTCTCCAAGAAAATTCAAGAACCTTCCATAAATACCTTCAAGTGGTTCAAGATTTAAGATATCTAAGTCAAGGCATCAAGAAATTTAGCTCAAGAGTGCGAGAAATAAGTTCCAATCAAGTCTCTTCATCTCAAAAATCATAATCAAGGTATGTGGGGCTTGAACAAGAATATCCTTTCATTCTTGTGCCCAAAGATTTGATTTTTACTATTGGAATTTCATGATCCTTGCAAGTGGGTTTACACCCAAATTTCTTTATTTATGATTTATGAGATTTGAGTTGATTAAGTTTGATATTTATGATTCTTTTACCATCATATTTCTTAAATTGAGAATTTATGCCATGAATTCTCTTTTGTAATTATGTATTGATGATTTCTAAGTGATTTAAGATAAGTGTCATGAGTTATGCTTTTCCATGAGAAGATTGAGTATTGAATATATATCGATATTGAGCTTAAAAGTCAAGAATGAGTCCTATGATGTTTTCTTGAAGCTTTTGATACTTGATATGATTTGATAAGAAAGTGTACTTGATGTTGAGAAAGACTGTTTGAGTTTGAGTCGAGTTAGGAATCCACAAGTTGTATATGATTTACAGATGATATATATTTATGATTTGGTCTTCATGATAGACCCTTGAGTTGATTAAGTTGGATTTCCTAACACGTTCTGAGCTGAGTCTGGGAGGAGTATTTAGCATCGAGCGGGAAGTGTGGGTTTAGCGCATCCTACTTTCCTAGAACTACGTGCCATCATAGGATTGAGATTTGTGGGCCAAAGAGCCGAGTTTGTGATCACCGAGATGAGTTTGAGGTTATACTCCCTGGCAAGAGTATAACCCTCCTACCAATGTGGGGTTGATTTCTTAGGAGGGAAAAACGTTGGACTCCATGCGACTCACATGGTTTATGTCGGTTATAAGAAACTCCTAAGTCCATAATAGTCTAAGTTTCTTGAGTTACCAGTCACTCTAAGTCATGGGTCAAAGAGTTTGAGTTGAGTCCAATGATTTATGAGATTTATGAAACCTGAGTTATTGTTGATGATTTATGAGAAACTATATTACAATTTAATTCAAGCGAAGAGAGTCATTATTGTCAGCATGCATGATTCTATTTTACACTTATGATATTATTTAAAAATATTGCATACATCCCTACATACTTAGTACATTCCCAAAGTACTGACCCATATTTATATGTCTATGTGCTACATTGTCTCATAATGTAGGTATAAGTTGTAGCGCACATACCACATTCAGTCAGTTTGCAGCTTCCAGTCAGCAGGTGATGAGTCGTTTTGATTCAAGGGCTTGAGTTAGTTATACAGTTCGAGAAGTATTGTATTTTCTTATTTTAGTCGTATTGAGCTTGAATAGTTGGGAGTCATGACCCAGCTATCTAAAGTCAGTACCAGTAGAGGCTTCATAGACAGTCAATAGAAGTTGATGTATTCAGTTTCAGTTTTATTTCGTAAAAGCAGAGTTGTAATCTTGTAAAGTTCATATTTGTATTGATCAAGTTCAGAGAAGTTCTATGTTTTCGCTGATTTTATATAGATTTAAGCATTTTATTCAGTTGCTTATGAGTTATGCCAGCAGGAGGGTTAGCTTGGGGTCACTTGTGCCCCTCAACACCGTGTGACGTCTCAGGACCTAATTTCGGGGCGTTACATATACCATCCAAGAAAGCCTAATATGGTTGTTGATGCATTGAGTAGAAAGTCAGTAAGTATGGGTAGCTTGGCTTATTAAATGCTACCAGGCTCTATTGGCTAGAGAGGTTTAGACTCTAGCAAACAAATTCATACCACTTGAGGTGACTGAATGATATGGATTTCTAGCCAGTATAAAGGCAAGGTCCATAATTCTTAATCAAATCAAGGCTAAACAATTCAAAGATGCTAAGTTGAGCAAGATTCGTTATAAGGTTTTGTAGCTAACACCAAGAAGGCCATTCTTATTGGTGAGGGTGTGTAGTGGATTAAAGTGTGAGTTTGTGTACCCTATGTTGATGATTTGATTCCAACTATTCAAGATGAGGCTCACTTTTCAAAGAACTATATAAATCTTGGAGCGACTAAGATGTAACGTGATTTAAGGAATTAGTATAAGTGAGGTTGGATTAAGCGATACATATTTTATTTTGTTACGAAATGTAGGAGTTGCCAACAAATTAAGTACGAGCATCAGAAAACTGGTGGTACTCTTTAGAGAATGCCCATTCCTGAATGGAAATGAGAAAGAATAGCTATGGGTTTTATTGTTGGTCTTCCCAAAATATTGGGGAAGTACTATTCTATATGGGTTATTTTTTATAGACTGACTCAGTCTGTATATTTTATTCCAGTTCAATCGACTTACAATGCAACAAAGTTATCCATGATTTATCTTAAGGAGATTGTTCAATTGAATAGGGTCCTACTCTCTATTATCTTAGATAGGGGCACTCAATTTAAATCTAACTTTTGAAAGAAGTTTCATGAGGAGTTGGATACTAGGTTGGACCTTAGTACAACTTTTCACCCTCAGCTCGATGGAAAGTTTGAGTGAGCAATTCAGGTGTTGGGGGATATGCTCCTCGTGTGTGTGATGGATTTTAGAGTTAATGGGATCAGTTCCTACCTTTAGTCAAGTTTTAATATAATAATAGTTATCAATCAAGTATTGACATAACGCCATTTGAGGCTTTGTATAAGAGGAGATATAGATCTCTCATTAGTGGTTTGATGCCTTTGAGGTGAACCTGTAGGGTACTGATTTGTTGAAAGACTCATTGGAGAAAGTTAGTTTCATCTATAAAAAACTTATAGCGGTTCAAATCAAGAAAAAAAGTACGTGGATCAAAAAGTAAGAGAGATGTATTTTATGGAAGATGAACAAGTGTTGTTTAAGGTTTCAACAATGAAGGCTGTCATATATTTTTGAAGTGAGGTAAGCTTTGTCCAAAATATATTAGACCATTTAAGATTCTTCAGTGTGTGGCAGAAGTGGCCTTTAGGTTAGCATTGATTGAGATTCGTCAGTGTGTGGTGGCTGTAGCCTGTAGCTTCGCATTGCCTCTGAATTTGTTGGGAGTTCATCTCGTGTTTCATATATCTATGTTGTAAAAGTTTCATAGTGATGATAACTATATAATTCTTTGGGATTTAGTGTCGTTAGATAGAAACCTCTCTTATGAAGAGGAACCTATTGCTATTTTTTATAGAGATGTTCATAAGTTGAGGAATAAAGATATAGCATCTGTGAAGGACCATTGTAAGAATCATCCTATCGAGAAAGTCACTTGGGAGATCGAAGCGGACATGCATAGCGAGTATCCAATTTTTTTTGTTGATTCAGGTTATTCTTTGTTTTCACTTCTTATTTCTTCTTTGTCCATTTTGGTTTGAATGGTTGTTTAATTGGTACCCAATGTAATGACTCTTCGAGTCTTTTTTTTGAATTTCCTTGTCTTTTCTATTTTAGCTTTTCCCATAGCTTGGATACATGATTTATGATTTGTGAGAATGGATAGTACATATTCTAGGGAAGTTAGAAAGTGGTTTAAATGATTAGTTGATTTCTTGAGTTTTAATAAGGTCCAGCTTGATCATGGGCAACCTTCAATCAAATCGATCTTGAATTAGTGTTTAATGTTTTCAATAGGTTCATAACGTCTCTTTTAGTTAATTTACATGTTTTGTTTCTTTTCTCGGGATCCCAAATAAATTTTGAGGATCTTTTCAAAACTTTGGTTATTTTAAATAATTAATTTAGTGGTCATTGATGAGTTTATAAATTTTAATACCCTATCCCACTTGGCCTATGTATAACAAAGAATTAAATTAAATGGAGAGTTTAATAGTTCAATATTAACTCAAAATTCAATGATAACTCAAGATCATTCTCTCGTGTTCTGAAACATTAGTGAGGAAGACACATGAGTGTTTTAGGTAAATTCAAACCAAACTCCAAATACTGTGGATATGTATATGTTGTTGCTAGGGTTTGTTTGACAATTATTAAAATGGTCAACTGGTGGAAAAAAGGAAAATTGAATTGCACATTATTTTTGTTAGAGACGGTACAGTGAATGTGAGGCGTAAGGGTGAAAATGTAAAGAATCAATTTTCAAATTCTAACACTTTTAGATTTCTTCTATTTAGTAGACTTAGCCAATGATTAATATTTTTTAATAATAATATTTGGATGCATGTAATTGTATTAGTTCCTATATAATTAAAAGTACTACAATTGCTAGATTTTCCTTCTCAAGGCGCATCATCCAGTACCGGTGGCTGTCAGCACCAAAATTAGTTCTATGCTTTATCATCCCACCAGGAGTAGGAGAGTTCATCAGATGTTGTTACTGGTATGCTTCACGCCTTTCGTCTTGATGTTTATGTGCTATTAGACCCAGGGTCAAATCTTTCTTATGTGACTCTGTTGGTTATGGTAAATTTTAGAGTGGATCCCAAAAAGCTTTCTAAGCCCTTCTCAGTTTCTACCCCAGTGGGTGAGTCATTTGTTGCCAAATAGATCTATAGAAAGTGTCCTATAACCGTCTTTTATAAGATTATGTTAGAAGACCTAATAGAGTTAGAGATGGTAGACTTTGACCTAATTCTGGGCATGGATTGACTTTATTCTTGTTATGCATCTATAGCTTGTCGCACTCGAGTGGTGAAGTTTCAGTTTCCAGATGAGCCAGCCTTTGAGTAGGAAGGTAATTTTGTATCTCCCAAGAGTCACTTCATATCCTACACCAAGGCCAGAAAGTTGATCTCTTAAGGGTGCATTTATCATCTAGTTTGAGTCAAAGACATTAAGTCTGAGGCTCTAACAGTCCAGTCAGTCCGTGTAGTCAAAGATTTTTTGAAAGTTTTTCCTGATGATTTACTAGGGGTACCTCCTGATAGAGAAATAGAATTCAGTATTGATCTTTTTCCTAATACTCAGTCCATCTCCATCCCTTCGTATCGTATGGCTCCAGCCGAACTTAAGGAGTTAAAGGAGCAACTCAAATATCTCTTAGATAAAGATTTCATAAGGCCAGTGTTTCTCCAAGGGGCGCTCCCGTCCTATTCGTATTGAAGAAAGATGGTTTTCTGTGAATGTGCATTGACTAACGTCAGCTGAATAAAGTCACAGTTAAAAATATATACCCTCTTCCCAGAATTAATGACTTATTTGATCAACTCCAAAGTGCAAGTTACTTCTCTAAGATAGACCTTAGATCCGGCTATCACCAACTTAGAGTAAGGGAATGTGATATCCCGAAGACATATTTTAGAACCTATTATGGTCATTTTGAATTCCTAGTCATGTCCTTTGGAATAACAAATGCTCCAGCAGCCTTCGTGGATTTGATGGACCGAGTGTTCAAATAGTACCTAGACACATTTGTCATAGTCTTTATCCATGATATTCTTGTCTATTCTCATAGTGAGGATGACCATGCAAACCATCTTAGAATTATGTTGCAAACTCCTAGAGACCACCTGTTGTTCACCAAATTAAGCAAGTGTGAATTTTGGCTAAGGTCAGTAGCTTTCCCCAGTCATATTATTTCCAGTGATGGAATTAGAGTTGTTCCTCAAAACCCCAAAACAGTGAGAAATTGGCCTAGACCTATTTCTCCATCAGACATTGAGAGTTTCTTGGGTTTAGCTGGCTATTACAGATTGTTTATTGAGGGGTTTTTATCCATTGCATCCCTTATGTCCAGATTGACTCAGAAGAAAGTTAAGTTTTAGTGGTCAGATTCTTATGAGAAGAGTTTTTAGGAGTTAAAGACTCGACTTACTTCAACCCCAATCTTAGCATTACCTGATAGTACAATTGAAGTTGTTGTCTATTGTGATGCTTCTAGAGTTGGTCTGGGTTATGTTTTGATGCAGAGAGGTAGAGTCATAGCCTATGCGTCTAGGCAGTTTAAGCCACATGAAAAGAACAATCCGACTCATGCTCTTGAATTAGCTGCTGTTGTGTTTGCTTTGAAAATCTGGAGGCACTATCTTTATTGGGTACATGTTGATGTATTTATGGACCATAAAAGTTTGTAGTACTTTTTTAGACAGAGAGAGTTAAATCTTTGTCAGAAAAGGTGGTTAGAATTGTTGAAAGATTATAACATGAGTATTTTATATCATCCGAGCAAGGCCAATATTGTGGAAGACGCCCTTAGTAGAATGTCGATGGGTAGTATTGCTCATGTAGAGGGTGATAAGAAAGAGTTAGATCAAAAAGTTCATCAGTTGGCTAGATCGGCTGAGGGAAATGTTTGGGTTTAGAGTAGTGCAGAATCTTCTTTAGTCTCTGAGGTAAAAGAGAAGTAAGATAAGAATTCTAGTATAGTTAAGTTGAAGTGATCAATCAGAGAGCAGAAGGTAGAGGTTTCTCCCAAGGGGGAGATTGGGTGTTGAGATATCAGAGTAGATAATATGTGCCGTGCGTTGTTGGTTTGAGGCAGCGAATTATGGCTGAAGCAAATGGTGCGCATCAGTCCATTCACCCAGGTGCTATTAAGATGTACCGAAATTTGCAAAAAGTCTATTGGTGGAGTTATATGAAGAAAGATATTGCGAAGTTTGCGGTTAAGTGTTCTATTTTTCAACAGGTTAAGCTGGAGCACCAAAGGCCTAGTGGCTCCTTGCAGGAGTTTAGTATTCCCACCTAGAAATGGCAAGAGGTGAACATGGATTTTCTAACAAGGTTACTCTGTTTGCATCATCAACATGATTCGATTTGGGTTATTGTAGACAGGTTGACCAAATCAGCCTATTTCTTGCTAGTTCATACATCCTACATAACCAAAGATTATGCTAAGTTGCATATTAAAGAGTTGGTCAATATGCATGGAGTTCCTTTGACTATCATTTTGGTTAGGGGTACTCAGTTTACCTCTCACTTTTAGAAAGCCTTTCAGAAAGGTCTTGGAACCTAAGTTCACCCCAGTTCAACTTTTCATCCTCAGATAGATGGTCAGGCAGAGAGGACCATTCAGACCCTAGAGAATATATTGATGACATGTGTTTTTTACTTCAAGGGTAGCTGGGATGATCACTTGTCGTTGATCAAATTCGCCTATAATAACAGTTACCATGCTAGTATTCAGATGGATCCATTTGAGACTCTTTATGGGAGGAGATGTAGGTCACCTATCGATTGGTTTGAAGTGGGTGATGCCGCTTTGATTGGGCCAGAAGTGGTATTTGAAGCAATGGAGAAAGTTCAGTTAATTCGAGAGAGGTTAAAGACTGCTCAGAGTCATCAGAAATCCTATGCAGATGTGAAGAGAATGGATCTTGAGTTTGAAGTTGATGACTTTATTCAGTTGAAGGTTTCACCCATGAAGTGGGTGAAGAGATTTGGCAAAAAGGGGAAGCTTAGTCCCCAATATGTTGGCCCCTACAGGATATTAAGTCGTGTTGGAAAAGTAGCATACGAGCTTGAGTTGCCTATAGATTTGTCATCCGTTCACCCTGTGTTCCATGCATCCTTAGTAAAGAAGTGTATTGGTGATCCAGATGTTGCAGTACCCTTAGAAAGCACAAATATTCACGATATCCGCTCTTATGCAGAGATTCCAGTTGAAATTCTTGATCACTAAATTCGTAGACAAAGGAACAAAGAAGTTCCCTTGGTCAAAGTTCTTTGGTGAAATCAATCCGATGAGGGCGCCACTTGAGAAGCAGAAGCAGATATGCGATCCAAGTACCCTCATCTTATCGCTGGGAATTCAAACTTAGCTTAAGTAACAAGTTTCCTCAGATCATCTCTTTTCATTCTAAGTTTCATCTTCATAAAGTCATTCTCTTGATAATTCTTGCTTTTGCAAATCATTTTAGCGTTGCTTTCAGTTATGCATGGCAGTTATAGTCTTAGTTCCTCAGTATCCTCAGCTTAATTAGTCTCATTCGAGGACGAATGATCCCAACGGGGAGATATTATAATACCCCATACATCTTAGTTCAGCTCAGCCCTTAGTAATGTGCCTATAGAACTTGAACTTGAAAATAAAGCTAAGAGTAGAGATATTTAGTTATTTTTGACTCCCTTTAAACTTCGGGGGTTTTTAAGTTGACCTTCCAGGCTCTGAGTTGATGATTTTTGAGTTGAATTACATTCAGAGGTATAAGTATCAAGTCTCGGGAAAGTTTTAGATTTTTCAGACTAGGTTTTGATCCCATTTGGATTGGCAAGGCAACAACTCATTGCGATTAGGTCGTGTTGCGGTGAGTATAGCGGTAAGGAGGCCACAACATTGTGGTGGATGTTAAATCAGCAATGGTCAGTTTCCAGAGAGCCACCGCAATTGCACCGCGTCATGGTGGATATCGCAAATTCAGGGCTCACCTCGTCACGGTGATGTTCAAATTAGCATTTGTCCAAAACCAGTGAGTCACCGTGATTCCACTGTATTGCAGTGGGTATCGCGATGACCCACTCACCGCGTTGCGATGAGTCTTTAAACGACACTCCAGTTTCAAACTTAAACTTCCAAAGGGCAACTTAGTCTTTTTCCAAGCTCCCAAATCATGAAAAACAAAAGATTAAACCTATTCTAAGTCTCTTATACCCATTATTCATCAAATTGCTCTCCAAGAAAACCCTAGGATTCAACATTCAACTTCAAGATAATCCAAGATTTCACCATTTTTTTCAAAGATAATCCAAAATTCAAGGTTTCCAATTTAAGAACTTCAAGAAATAATCTTGAAGAGAATAAATCGGGATTCAAAGTCAAGTGTCTTCATCTATTTCATCCATTAAGGTATGTGGGGTTATGGACAAGGATAATTCTTCCATTCGTGTGCCCAAAACTTATTTCAAAGATGATTTCATATGAATTTACATGAATTTTAATTTAGGGTTCATAGCCAACTATCATTATTTGAAGATTATGATATTACAAATTTTTTAGATGATGAATTGCATGCTTATTTTGTACCTTTATGCATGTGAAGTGGTTTTAGATATAATGAAGGTTGAATTCCATTATTTTGACCAGAATTGTACAAGAACTTCATGATTTTGATTATTGAGCATGATTTGTGATAATTTGAAGCATGGGTTATTAAGCCCTATTTTGAGTATTGTTATTCCAAGAATGATTATCCTTTTAAGCATCCTATGATATGTTTACAATCCACTTTTAAATCAAGATTTGGTCTTTTGATTCTTAACTAAGATATGGAATCCACTTTATAGTACTGATTTCAGTTTGGACTATAGATTAGTTCGATTACAGTTTAAAACAGACAGATACATAATTGGATTTCATTATAAACCCTTATGAAAGTTTTTAGAGTTGATTTCTTACAGGATGAGCATATAGATTTAAAAGGGAGTAGTATTTAGCACCAAATGGGAAGTGTGGGTTTAGCACATTCTACTTCTCCAAAAATACGAGCCAACGTAGGTACATATTCAAATTATTCCCATTTATATGGATGACAGATACAGATTGTGATCACTTAGCTTAGGTTATACTCCTTGGCAAGAGTATGACATCTCTCCCCAACGTGAGGTTTTTCCCTCAGGAAAACTAGACGCTGGACTCCATGTTATCTTACATGATTTATGTCGGTTAGAAGAACCTCCCCAAATCTTAACCCTAAAGCCTACAGAAAAGAGTAGTCCTAACAGAAAAACTTTTAGAAAACTAAGTGTAAGGCTGACAATTCATTTCAGATATTATCTCATATAAGATATTAGTCATGAGATTTTAGCTTTTAGTTTATAGATATAATAGTGAGTCCTTTATACACTTATACCGCATGATTTAATGATAGAATACAAGTACAATTTATAGAACTAAGTGTCATGACTCACAAGGTTTATACAGTATGCTTTATTACTCATGATTCATGATTTTAAGTTTTCAGTTATTCAAGCCTATGTGAGTCATTTACACTTAGCATGCATTCTTCTAAAAGTTTATATAAGTATTGTGATATTGTTTTACTTATGTATTCACCCCCATATGCTCAGTATATTCCAGAAGTACTGATCCACATATATGTCTATGTGCTACATTATTTAATAATGTTGGATCAAGTGCTCAGTTTCAGTAGCGTGAGTGATTTTGAGCATCTCCATCTACATCCTGACAGTTGGTGAGTCCTCATGGTTTGGAGACCTAGTTATTCAGTTTTCCAGCTTATAAAAGTAGATGATTCAGTATTTTCAGTCAGTTCAAGTTAGCTGAAGGTTCGTCCTAGTGGATCTCTAGTTGTTAGTAGTAGAGGCTTGTCAAACTACTAGTTATAATTCAGATTTCTAGTGTTGATTGTTCAGACTTTTAAATCAAGTATTTTTAGACATTATGTTCAGTTAATTCTAGCTTAGTTTAGAATGAATTCAGTATTCCAGCTTCTATTATATGTTTATATTTCTCTATTATGAGTTTCAGATTTAGTAGAAGGCTTATAGGGTTAACTTGAGGCAGCTCATAATCTCGAGCACCGTGTGATATCTCGGGATCCATTTTTGGGGAGTTATACGTACATACTGCAATTCAGTGAAATTGTGAAAATTAAAAATCAAACATTGAAGAAAATGATGAATGGCTTACTAATAAGTTCCAATTTACTGTAAAATATTTGGGGGAAGCTATCCTTACAACAAACTAAATACTCAGTAGAGTTTTTCATATCAAAATACAATTTGTTTAATATGAAAGATGAAAAAGAAGAAAATTCAACTTGAAATATTTCAAAGTGTGGGAGTGTTTGGCTAAAGTGCATGTCCTAAACCCAAAAAGGTTAAAATAAAATCAAAAATCGTTGATTGTGTTTTTATTGAATATGCGACAAATAGTAAAGCATGTTGATTTTTGATTCACAAAGGTGAATATCCTGGCATTTATGATAACACGATAGTATAACCAGGCAATGTTAAACTCTTTATACATATTTATCCGTATAAAATTAGATGTTGGTCATCTAATGAAGAATATTAATGACCAAAAAAAGAAGCTAAGGAAAAATAAAGAGAATCAGAGACATAATAAGCGCCAAAGGACATCTATTTCATTTATATTAGTGTTAGTGATATTTCTATTTCAAAATGGTCCTAATAAACTTAAAGAATCCATGTGTTTCTGTAAGACACTATGAAACTTTAATGATTTTATTTTTGACCCTTTCACATGCGTAACATTGATTTTTGATTTGAATTATATTTATGGATGTTAAAAGGGTATTTTAAAAAAGTTTTAGATTTTTCAAAAGGGGTTTGGAGCTATTTTAGAACTCTGAGGCAGTGTCCCTCTGGGATAGGGGCGAGCTATGGTAATGGAGTTCCGTGATAGCAGCGTGGCACAGAGGCTAGCCTCCGCGATATTGGCGTACCACGCTGCTATGTTAAAATCGCTTAGTTTTTTTTTCACTTGAGGTGAGGGGATTTTTATTTTTTTTCCCTTTCCACGACTTATAAACATAAAAATGACCTTTATTCCTTCAGTTTTAAAGATAAAACACTCCTATTCTATTATCTACCTCCTAAACCAAGGAAGCTCAAGGATTTTTCAAGAAATCATAACTTCGGACTCCAAACTTTGAATTTCTCAAATTTCTTCAATAATTTAGGGATGCATCTCATTCCCTAATTTGAATTTTAGCTTTTGGTATTCAATTAATCATTATCCATGTGTTTTGAATTATGAGTTTAAAATTAGGTTGAGGGGTTTTGATTGGTATTACTTGAATTACTTTTTCCATGATTTAACTTGATGATTTATACTTTAATTTATGGTTTTTGGACTGAATGAGTGCATTGTTATTGGAATTGAAATGGAGAATATGGGTTTCCCCAATTTGATGACTTTTTGTCTTGGTAAAAGCACTAAGCTCAACTCATGTGGTAAATTTAATTTTTGAACATGCATATTTTTTATAATTCAACCTACTTATGAGTCAATTGCATTGCATAAAAGGATAAATGGATAAGACGGATTTGAAAGGCCCCTAGTGGCTGTGGTTTCAAATTTTAAATAGAAATTGGGAGTCTAATGGTTATACGAATTAGTTTGGCATGATTATATAAGCTTCCAATCCATAAATGGTATAACGATACCACATGGTATATGCCTTAATATAAGACTCCTGGGTTAATGGTTAGATTATGTGTAAACTATTTTAGTTTGGGCTTAAAGATAATTGTGTAGCTCACCATGAATGTGGAGGTATCGGGGGGGACCAACACTTAAAACCACGTTTACTAGTGTAAAGGTCTATATGACCATGTTTTTGGCACACACATTATACTTTGGAATGGTAAAAGACTTGGTGTCCTTAGCATTTCCTTCGATTTTTCTCAGGTCAATCGACTAAGACGCACTGAGATTCTTTCAGCAAGGGGATCTGAACCCATATAGCTCATGGGTACCTTTAAGACAAAGCAAGCTACACAATTTAGGTTAATGGTTTCCAACTCTCATGTTCATGACCCTTGTCCCTATCCCGACATCCTATATATATGTATATAAATGTGTTACATATGGTATATGACTGAATTTTGGTAATTACATTATTTTATCACTTTACATGAATTACATATCAGTACTTACCCCAATGACCGTCCTTGCATGCTACATCATTTTAAATGTAGACTACTAAGAATTTTTCTGTTGCTCCTGTACAATATTAAGCGATTTGTTATTCCTATAGATCTATTGTGATGTGGTGAGCCTCCACCTTTTAGAAGACCCTGCCATCTCGCTGGTTTCTTTATTGTCTTAGTATTTCACTTGTGGTTTTTTTTGTCAAGGTCTAGGTCGTGTCCTGACTTAGTTTGGTATTTTGATTTTAGAGGCTTCTGTGAACAGTGTTGAGATATTTTGGTCATTGTATTTTGACTCTTAGAACTTGATTAGATTTATCTATTCTTCTTATCTTTATGTTTGGTTATCTTCTGTTGAATTAGTTTATTGTATTTTAGATGTTACGCTAGGGGGAGTTCTCCCACTCACGGTGGACTTGAGATACCAATCATGACTAGGCCCTGGTTCAGATCATGATACTTTTAAAGAATCTATTTTAAAATGAAACATTCAATAATAAGACTGAACCAATTTTAAACAATCATACTTGAAAATTAATTGATCTTCCACCTAAAAATAAACCTTTAGGTTCGAAATGAATCTTTAAAAGAAAATTGAAAGTCAATGAAACTACTGACAAATATAAGACAAATCTTTTTTTTTAAAAGATACTGACAAACATAAGGCATTGATTATTTTGATAAATACACGTCAGTAATAAGAATAATATCCATTTGGATGTTAGTAGCATTGACGGCAGATGGTCTTGAAATCCATCAAATGAATGTGAAAACAACTTTGTTAAATGAGAAATTGGAGAAAGAAATTTATATGGAACAACCAAAAGGTTTTGTAATTTCAAACAAAGAGAGAAAAGTGTGTAAACTTATTAATGTCACTTTATGGACTAAAACAAACACCCAAATAGTGGCATGCGATGTTTGACCAAATAATGTTAGCAAATAAATTTAAGATTAATGTGTGAGATAAATGTGTTTACATTAAAAATACTCTGAATCATATAGTCATTATTTATTTATATGTTGATGACAAGTTGATTATCAGTAGAGATATTAATGACATAAATGCTACAACACGTATGCGAGCTAGAAAATTTAAAATAAAAGACTTAGGAATTTTTGATGTAATCTTAGGGATTAGAATTTACTGAACTCCACAAGGTTTAGCATTGCCATAGTATTATTACATTTAAAGAAGTACTTAACAAGTTCAAATATTTGGATTTAAATATTGCCATGACACTAATTGATGTAAATTTTGTACTTCAAAAGAATAAAGATAAAAGTAACTCATATATGAAATATCATGAGCATTGAAAATTTTAATGTATATCATGTATTGTCTATCGAAAATAACCTCTCTAATTCTTCGGAGGTAGTGATATGAACTTCGTACATTCTACCCCCCAGACCCCACTTAGTGGGAATACACTGGGTTTGTTGTTGTTGTTGTTGTACATGACCAGATATAGCATATGCTGTTAGTAAGTTGAGTCGGTTCACATTTAATCTCAATCAAACTAATTGGATAACAATAAAATAAGTTTTGGAGTATCTAAAACATGTTAAAATTATGTTTTGCATTATGACAAGTATCCCTAATATGTAAAGGATATAGTAATGCAAAGTGGATCGAAAACACCCTGAGTTTTGATCCTTACAAATTTTCTGAGTTTTTGAACTCTGTGGAAACTATATGACTCAATCATACTAGTCGTATATTGTGCTAATGACTTAGGATCCCAAGTCATATGATAAACAGTCTGTTCTAGGTTATTTTTTGTCCTAGGTACGATAAGATTCCATACGACTCGTACATGCATGATATGAGAAGTAGGGTCCAAACTGTATGTTGTCTAGTGTCTAACATAGATGTTTCTGCTTAGGATATGACTTGATGAGTACTAGTCGTATGCGCAGGGTACGAGTTAGGATAAGGAGTGGTATGTTGGACAAAGTGTGATGTCCAACTTTCTGATCAAGGTACGAGTAGAAGGTACCGCTCATATGATGTGGGTCCGAGTAAGGGGTCCAAACCATACCCACCTGCAAAAATTTTTATAGTTTAAGTTGGGGGTATTTTGGACATTTTTTCTCTCAACATTTTTGACCCCACGACTTAAAACACTCTTGGAACTTCATTAACCTACTATTCTCAAATCAAACACTCTAAAATCTCTCTCAAGCTCATAGTTCAAGAAAAAGCTAGGGTTTTTTCAAGGTGGCCAATTAAGTTGCTCAAGGGTGGTTTCTCTCTGTCTTCCTTGTTGTCTAAGACATGTTAATCCTCACTCGTTGTTAGTTCAAACTTAAAGGCATATTTTCATGGTATTATTGTTGTATTATTTTTGGTTTTAAAGTATATGTTAGGGTTTTTGTTTGTTTATGGTTGGATAATATTTTTCCATGCTTTCTTATGGTTTTCATGTTATAATTGTGGTTTGAATATGTGGTAGCATGGGAATGATCGATTGGTACTTGGTTTTCGCCTTGGAAACTATATACCCTCAACATGTTTGTTAAAATGCCTATGAGAATGATTTTGTTACATAGATTGACTATTATTGAAAACTTTGCATTGCATAACATGGTAATGGAACATAAATTAGTTTAATTGGTTTGGAAAGGCCTTGATGGCCATGGTTTTATTTTAATTGGAAATCTTGTGAGGTATATAAGAATCCCTTAAGTGTTGGCTGATGACATTATTTGTAAGCTATAGTTGATATGACGATACCACTTCATATGCCTTGATAATTGACTCTTAGAATTGGTGGCTTGGTTATGTGCTAAATATTTTAATTGGGAAATAATGGTAGGTTGTAATAGCTAACTGTAAAGGTGTGAGTTCGATGGACGGACACTGAAAACTTATGTTTGTTGACATGAGGGTTGGTCATGGTGACCATATGCTTGTGGGGTATACGGGAATCCCCAAAGTTATATTTGTATATATGTATTATGGATAATGAAGGGTACAAGGGAATCCCCGCCCTTATGATATCTCTGGTTCGTGCGTCTATATACACTGGGGCTCATTCAGGTCTATATGCACTGGGGCTCATTCAGGGGGTAACACTGGGCCCATATAGCCCGTGGGTGAATTATGACGGTAAAACTATACAACCCAGCTTAAAGGTTTTAAATGCATGCTAAACCTGATTTCTTTCCCCGACATGGTATATTTATGTATATATGTGAACGGATATGGTTATTTACTTTGGTTGTGCATAATGACATTATTTTACCTTACTTCTAAGTACATACTAGCGTTCACCCGCTAACCCATCTTCGGGTACTGTATCTCCACGTGATGCAGGAATCGACCATACTACTCCTCCTGCTCAGTGATCTTGGATTCAGAAAGAGCTTTTTATTGGACTGAAGTGGTGAGCTTCCATATTTGGAAGACTCTATTTCATGCTATGGACTTCTTTTCATACTTTTGTTTATTTCTTAGACTTTGGTTTTGGCTATGGTTAGGGGCATGTCTGATCGAATGTTCTTGGATTTCAGTTAGAGGCTTTGTGTGACTACTATGGGCATGAGCGGTGTCGGTATTGGTGTCAGTCTTGGCATTGATATTGGTATTGGGGCTGATACCGGTTAGATGTTTGGATGGTTATGATTATGGATTTTATTATTGTCTTTAATTATTTATTGCTCTATCTTATTATATGTTTGGAATTCATCTAATATAGAGTGTTTGACGGTTAAGGTTAGGTATTCAGGGTGGATTTCAATCTTGATTGGACTTGAGGCGCCCGACACAACTAGGCCCTAGTTCGAATCGTGTCAGGATCATTGAACCAGATAAAGTTAAATCCATAAGTGAGTATGTATTTACCTTAGTGGAGGAGTAATTTCTTAGAAATCATCGAAAAAAAATGCATCAGTCGCTCTACTACGGAATTTGAAGTTATAGATTTAGATAAGACCTCAAACGGAGTTGAATGACTCTAAAATTTTTTAGAAAATATTTGATTTTGGCCTAAATCTTTGGCACCTGTATACGTATATTATGATAATCAAGGGGTAACAAATAGGAAAAAGAGCACTGAGTATAATGAAAAATCTTGTTATATATAACAAACATATATTATCGTTATACAACTTCTCTTTAGTGAAATTATAGCGAATTGACTATGTAAAGTCAAAAGATAATGTGTCAGATCCACTTACAAAAGGTCTATCTAGAGTGATAGTTGAAAGATCATCCATGAAAATATTTAAGACCTAGTACAAGTCATCGTGGTGGTAACTCTATGTAGTAGACTGAAGATACTAAGAATTTGGTTCAAAGAGATCAAACAAATTTATGAATGAAGATTCAACATTGTCAAATAACTCAACTCATTTTTATGTTAAAGACAATGTTTGTAAATAAGGATAAAACATTAAGGTTTAAAACTTTTTGATGATTCTAAATTTGACAGTATATGACAAAATAGTTTGTCCATAGGACTAAACATTTAGAAATCACCTATGTGATGTAAAGTGTAAGTCATTTCAAGGAGAAAAATGATAGTAAAGGCCAATTTTCTATGCATACATTAAACCAGACATTGCTCATGACTAAAATACACAAAACTATGAGAATTATTAATAGTTAAAGACTAATTATGTGACTTGTAATGTGTATTTACACAACAAAGTTTGATGGTTTAAATATATCCCATCAACCGATTAATCGAGTGCGTAATATAAGTTTAATACCATAAAAATTTGGTTCTGTTGTTACTAAAAGTATCTATGGTAAAGGTATGTGCCTCTCATTCATCATAAGTTTTAGGATTAATAATTTAGTATGAAAATGTGTTTAATATGTACTAAGGTCATAAAATACCCCTAGCACAAAGTTAAGTTGAATGTATCCTTATCGATTTAGTCTTCGACTAAGTTTAGTCTATGGTAAACTTCAAACAAGAACTCCTTATAGAATATAAGGAGTTAGGGGTATTAATACCCACCAAATTAAATATCTCCAATGCAATCGATCGTTCGTCAATCCGCTTTGTGAGTAAAAATTTATGACCATTTTATTAAAGACTATCTCTGCTGAAAAGTTGAAGGCCTTGTAGCGGGTCAAGTTGTTATAACTACGCTGCTATAATGATGGCGTGTCATTATAGCGACGTAACTTTATTTTATAACTTATTTTGACATGTTTTTGCCTCTAAACTTTAAAATTTTATTTTTATGCCCTAGATAGAGATTTTCTCTTAGTTTGGGTGGAAATCCTTCATTGAAGTAAGACTTTTAATTATGTTAAATCCATTCATCTTCTAAAGTCATTAGCATGGAGAATTTATTGTGAAATTCTTGTGGTTTAGAATCCAGGTTTATGAAATTATATGGAAAACCCATGGATGCATGTATTTTCACCTAGAATTGATTATAATTTGTGAATTAACTCCTTCTAGTATAGAATTAAGGTTAAAAAATATGAAAGTTGATAGTTGGAAATCTTGAATTCAATAAAGATAGAACCTTTAGCCTAAACACTCTATCAATGGAGTCGGGACATGCTTGAAGGAACTATTTAATTGTTAATTGACCATTGGATAATTTTATAGACCAAAAATAAGAATAGAACTAGTGAGTTTGAATTTCTAAAGTATTTATTTGAAGAGTAGTTTATTAATTATCTTATAATTATTATTTGTTATATAATTAACCTTCAAAAATGTGAAAAAGAAAAAGGATCATCATGATATAACTTATTTGTTACAGTAACTTGACATCCAGGTAGTTTGTGGTTTGTGAGCAGTAGACTATAGTTAGTAATTACATTCATAATGCTTAGGTTTGGTGTTATATAATAAAGGCTTAATATGCGTTATTATGTTGTGTATGAATCCTTGATGGGTGTTGTGTGTTTGTGTGACTCCATGACCGATTGTAATGTGAACTATTGCATATAGGTGATGATAAAGAGAATGTATGAGCTCATAATCTAGGAATTCCGCCTAAATACCATAAAGAGCGTGAACTTGATATTATTTGGGTTGAATTATTAAATAGTCTTGCTTAAAATTAATGATGAAAATTGATTGTTGCATGAGAAGGTGATGACATAACTTAAACGCCTAAAGTTAGTTAAGCTAAGGGTTAGGAAGTAAAAGGTATAAAAGTGTATGACTAAATCTAGACTGTAAGTTGAATAGAATTAAATGATGGGTTAATAGTAGGTCTTGAACCTAACAAAGACTTAAATGTAAGGGTTTTTAGATAATAGAGGAATCTATGATTTAGCTATGAATAAAGGGTGATTGGATTAGTGAATGAAGTACTAGATTTTAGACTCCATTTGATTGAACGTGGACTTAAAGAATAGCTACTTGAATTTAATGAATATAGTTTTATAACTCTTATTTGAATAAGTTGGGGATTGATCACCGGACATACTATAATTGATGAAATCAATTATTCATATATGCTTGTGATTTAGTGTGTTAAAGTATGATTATTATTTTCATGAATTGATTAACTCGAGTTGTCCAATTATATATTTGGGTGGTTATCTATTATTGCAATAAATACTTAAAAATATAGTTGTTAAATGATATTCTAAGTGTTAATCACATATAGTGAGGTTATATTATAGGCTTTTCGATTGAACAAGTATGATTATTTATTTTCATTGTGGTTGTGATTGTTGTGACATCGAGCATTATTGTGGGTCGTATCGATATTTGGACATATTCATGGAATTGATTGATATGATTAATTGATGGGATTGGGTACCACACTGGTACAGTATATGGATAAGAGCTCGTCCCCAGCAGGTTATGACTAGTGGGCAATCATAAGACCCTTAGTATGTATGTACAACGCATGTACGAGTGCGACAGTTTCTTGAATGGACCGATTATATGATTATTGTTCTTATTGCTACTTATATTGGTTTGATGAGTGGATTAATTTATATTGCGGTTGTTGTTGTGAGTTTTCTGAGTGAATATATTTAAAATTTTTTGTGGTCTCATTACTTGTTATATATTTTAAAATTCTTTTTGTTAGAGTCATGAGTTGTTGACTTGGATATAGTTAGAGTCATGATTTGCTGACTTGGATATGTTTAGAGTCATGGTTTGTTGACTTGGATATTGTTAAAGTCAGGGTGTTGACTTGGTCTTGATTTGACTTGACTTATATTTGATTGGAGTTATAGAGTTACTTAAAAAGGCTAAGTGTCATAAACTTTAGGTAGAGTATGTATTATAACGTGTTTATAATTGTATTTGTTATAAGGTGATGATTATTTAATTTCTTTTATCTTTAAGGCATAAGTGAAATTGATTGAGTTAATAACAATTGGGGTCAAACAAGTGAGAGTTAGGATGAATGCCTCTTGATGTGAAGGTGATGAATGATCAACGAAAATAAGAATGAAAATACTCTTAGTTAAAAGAAGGGATACAAATTGCATAAGTGGAAGTGTTACGAATTAATTTTTTATACAAGTCATCAAGTTTTTCTTTTGTAATTTTTATATCGTATTTACGTGATCTAACCCTGATCAGCTGATGATATCTATCAGTACGTGTTGTTTGTACTGATACTACTTTTGTTATACCCTTTTTGGGTTATAGTCTTTTCCAAGAATCAGTGTTGATTTCATGATTGTTGAGGATAGCGATTCTTCAGTAGCACTCACTCTTCTTACTCATGATAGAAGTTGTATCTAGTTTTACTTTTCCCTTAGAAGCTCTTGTACCTATTCAGACTAGGTCATTGGGTGGTTTTTGTTTTTCACATTTAATGTTTGTCAAAGCAGTTCTAATAAAGTTTAATTATTGTTGTTTAATAAAGACTTCTGTATATATTCTTAATGGGTGGTAAGCGGTTCTCCTATCCAGGTGAATTAGAATAGGTGTCCTCACTATTTGGTGATTTGGACCGCGATAACTAAGAAAAGTACAAAGGAAAACCTACTTATCAATATATAATTATTTTTTCCTTGTAAATCACACACTTGTTCAAATATATTTTAATCTTATAGTCATTCCCCATCCAAGTGGGAATTATTGGGTTCTAAATAGAAAAACGTAAATAGAAAATGGAGGAACGTGAAATGTTCTTTTACTTTTTGAAAGAAGCGTTTCTTCCATATTAGTTGGAGAAATTTTTTTTTATACACTTAAATAGAGAAGCACCTTTTCATATTGTTAGTGAGTTGAAAAGAACATATCTCACATCGTCGTCGTCTTCGCTCGGCTCATCTTCGACTTTGACTTTAGCTTTGAATTTGTCAAATGATTAATCAAGAGATTATTTTTTTTTAACAAAATTTATTTAATGTTAATTGTTTAACTATTATTTAATCCAAAAATCTTACCTGAAATTTTTTCTTCATGTGCAGGCGCAAAGGGTGATGTGTGGGCCGCACAAGCAACACATACTGAAGAGATGCGTCTCTTTGGTTCTCTATTTTGAGTGTGTACTGTAGGAATGCTTCTGCACAAGGTCATGTGCGGACCACACATGGACCGCTCAACCCAAATAGTGAAACTTCCACCTTTTTGGTTTGAAAGTGCGATTGATGTGCGACCACACATGTCCCCATCGCTTTTGAACTAGTACAACTTTCAAAATCTTCAAAATCTTTACTTCTTTTTTGAAGCAGCACATGTTGACTATAAATATATGATCTTTCTCAAATATTAAGTATGAATCTTCTATTTTTTTCTACTCTTCTTTTCTTTTCAATAACTCAAGTTGATTTGCTGTCATTGAGTGAGTTCATTGTTCATCAGAATTTGAGATACCACTCTTCTGCTAAAATAAATCATTCTAACCTGGGATCATATATTTCATTAACCTCAACTATAATGAGGAGAATAATTCCTTAAGGATATACTGTGAATTCTGTGAGCTCGATTTTCATCCTTTCTTTTATTTTCCTATTTTCCAAAATAGATTGAAGTATTGTTTGTTGTTAATATTTTCTTTTAACACAGATTTAACAATAATATCACTAGTACTCCTAGAAATATTGCCTCCATGAACTATAGAGTTCCTCCATTCACCGTATTAGATGTATCATAATTTATAATTTGGCGATCAAATATTTTTAAGGGAATATCTACTATTTAAAAGGTTAGAAATTGAACAATGTATCATATTATTTTAGTTAAATGTTCTTTAAGGTGGTCTCTCATGTAGAAATTGAACAATCTATCATATTCTTTTAGTTAAATGTTCTTTAAGGTGGTCTCTCATATAGTCAGAATTAGATCGGGTTAGGATGATATATTAGATCAGGTTAGGATGATATCTGTCCTAAATAAATTCAAGTATCAATTTTAGTTGTAAAATTTTTTTTCCCTAAAAATTACAGATGTTACGTAAGTAAATAAGTATAGAAAATTATATTACAAGCTAAAATGTCCATGGAAGTTAACTAGCAAAGTTGGATGACTATAAATTGAAGCTAACAACAACAACAATGACATACCCAATATATTCTCACATAGTGGGGTCTGGGGAGGGTAGAGTGTACGCAGTCCATACCACTACCTCTAAAGAGGTAGAGAGGCTGTTTCCGATAGACCCCCAGCTCAAGTTAGAAGACAACATACAAAAGCATGAAAATCCTAGAACACCATAAAATAACAACGGTACGACATCCATTGAAAATTGTATGTTGCCAAACACAAGACTCCAAAGTCCACCTAAATACTGACAACGCCTCAACCACACCCTTAACCCTCTATCCTAATGCTATTCCTCCATATCTTCCTATCCAAGGTCATGTTTTCAGTCAACTGTAACTGCTCCATGTCACGTTTAATCATTTCTCTCTAGTATTTCTTCGGCCTACCCCTACCCCGCTTGAAGCCATCTAAGGCCAAACACTCACACCTACGAACTGGGGCATCCGTGCCCCTCCTCATCACATGACCAAACCATCTCAACCAAATTGATGCTAACAAAAGTAAAATTAAACGACTTTCGTAAAACAAAACAAAATAAATAATTTATAATTTAAATGATAATCACTATAAATTAAGCGATCATTTAGTCCAACTCGATATTCAAACTACTCACTAGTCACAAGATGTTATAATTGTTATTTTCAATGTTTTCGGGTACACAAATCTGTATTTAGGTACACAACAACTTCAACACAAGTTCAAGTCTAAAATTAAGAACACCTATGAAGTTACACAACACCTTCAACACAAGATTAAAAATAATCTATCCAAAAAGTGTGTTATAGTTTCAGAAATAAGATGAAACAGAAATTTAAAGCCACCCCCAATTTCACGGAGTGTCTTTAAGGAATAATTCCTCTCACCGTACCCGAGGTTATGAAATTTTTCTCCTAGGATAAAATGACTTTCAATCCAACAATAGCGGTACCTCAAATTATTGGATTCGTCGAACACTCAAACTCACTCAACGGCTAATGATCACACTAAGTTTTTATATAGAAGAAGAATGTTTTTGCTGTAAAAAATCATGTCTATACCTGAGAAATATGTCAGGTATTTATAGCCTTAATGTGTCCTTCGCTCCCTCATTCCATTTTTGTTGTGTGGTCCCCTCATATATACACTTTCTTATTTACTATAATTTGAAAAATAACTGTAAAGATATATCAAATCACATTAATTTATTATCAGTTTCAACAATTATATTAAATACTTCTTTCGTTCTTAATTACTTCCTCCGTCCCAAATTGACTAAGTGGATGTCCCATTTTACTTGTTTCATTTTACTTATCAAGATAAGACAACTTTTCTTTCCATGTTTTATCCTTTGCATTAATTACCTTTTCTTTAAATTAAAATGTAAACATCATTTAATAGGGGTACTTTGGTAAACTAGCCATGTTATTTATTATTTTTCTTAATTGTTATGTCATCCCAATTTGGGACAAATAAAATAGAACGGAGGGAACAGTTGTTATCTTTACTAAATATGAATATAATTATCGTCCTACTAAATATGAGTACTTGTCATTTCACAAAATCAAAGTATAATAATTATTTGTTTTCACTTTTACCCTTAATAATAAATATGAAGATATATTAATATTGTAGAAAAAAAATATTAAATAAAGATGATTAATAAATAAAAATAATTTGATCAAATAGTACCTTTTCATTCATTTTTTAAAAAGATGTGCAACTTAAAAAGACACAGCCAGAAGGAGTATATAATTTCTTATTTATGACTATAATAATGAATTTCATCACTAAAAACTATTATTCGACATTTAATATTTTCTCTCTCAGTTTAAAGATAGTTGATTCTTATTGACTTAACACTTTATATTTATGAGGGGTTTATTTTATCATATTAATCTTATTAATTGTATTTTAAAAATATAAATTTAAGTATATACGCTTTATTTAGTTATTTAATGTTAGAAATAGTATTAAAAGAACATACATAGAATCTCTTCATTTTATAAAAGGAACAATTAAATTCAACTAAATGTTTTTAAAAAGAGTTGAGTATCAACTACTACTTTCAATAAGCTAACCCAAACATGTTCTAAGTACACAATTTCTAACTCTTCAAATTTTCTTTTTTTTGGTTATAATCCTTCTCTAATAGTCACCATTCATCATAACTTAATAATTGTAAAAAAAGGAAAAAAACACAAACTAATTGGCCGACCAATATTCCTTTTTATTTATTTTTACTGTCTTAATTTATCTAATACATATTTTTTTTGTTTGTGTTCCAAATAAATGATATCTTTTCATATTTAGACATAATTTAATTTTAAATTTTTTATTTTACTCATAACGAAATGATCTATTGTCATCTATGCCCCCACAATTTTATTTTTTTTCCCCTTATAATGTACTCTTCAACTTCACGTAATTAAAGTACAGGTTAATTAGTAGGGAGTGAGTAAATGTAAACTTAATTATGTAAAAGATTCATATACTAGCAAGAGTTTCTCACACGCAAGAGATGTTGGTCTGACACCCACTCTGAACAACCCCCAAACACCAAAGACAATATTTGGTGGGGTGGAGGGGAGAAGGCAGTAAGGGCAGGATTATGTAGGCACCCCACGGATTTAGCTCCTTTCTTTCCGGCAACACTCAATTTTTTTCTCTTTTACCAAGAAATGATACGCTAACGGTATCATTCCACTACTCCCTTAACTTAATCCTTGGGCGGCAATCTTCTATTTAATGCTAGATTTTCAAGGTTGCAACTTTCAATGTGGAAAATATACTCTCATAGTGTCAAATTATTTGTCATATATTTAGAAAATGGTCCGTACGTATTCAATAATAACATTTCAATATAATGTTATTAATAGTTCGTACATATGCAATGTATGTTACTTCTACTTGTTAAAGGAGAGAAAACATTTTTAATAGGATCCTCAACTCACGTAAAGCATATATAAAATAAGTACGGAACACAAATACAATAGTGGTGAAGTTATGTTGAAAATAATGAAGAAGAAAACAATAGCAACAACCAAATAATACAATAACGAAAACTAATGAAATATCAGGTAAAACTAAAATCGAAGCATAGGATTTCATATTGAAAAAAAATAAATTAGACAATGCTCAATTAATAGCATTCTACACTAATCTTGACCTACATATCTTTCTACCTAGAATCAGGTCCACGATAGGGCATGTAAGATATATGTCTTGACTAATCACCTCTCCACAGGAATTTTTCACTCTACCTCTACCTCTTCTTACACTAACTATAGCCAAGATCTCATTCCTCCTTATATGACATCCATGCATATTCGCTTCACAATATGCCTGAACTAATAATTAGAAAAGTAATCTCAAATTATTTGTTTTTTAGATGTTCAGACAAAATTAATTATTTACTTTAATTTGATTCTTAGTAGTAATTGTTCTTGATCACTATAAACACTCAAAGTATGGAGTGTGGATATATAAACAAAGTAAATATTTGAAGAAGCGAGATTATAGCTTAAGCATAAATAAGGGGAAAACAATCAAAATCTCTCCTAGTTAATATTTTCTAGAGAGACATGTAAAAGAGAACGCAAATTATATATATGAGAATTGAGTTTGTTTGGTACGCAGTATAAGGGTGGATATCCCTTGTTTAAGTTTGGTACTAAATTTATACCATATTTTATTGATGATTTAAATTTATCCCAAGATTAATTTACACCATCAACTAAACATGGTATACATCTGGCTAATATCAAACTTAGTTTTGGAATATCTCATCTTATCTCATTTATCATGAAATTATTTTATACCACCTCCCATATGGTATAAATCAGTTTAGGGTAAGGGTGAACAAAATCGAACCACAAGAATCAAATCGTAAATCGAGTCAAATAAAAATTTTTTTACTAGTGGTTTGAATTGACTTGGTTTAATGCTGAAAAAAAACTCAATATAGTTGGTTTGGTTAGATTTTAGCTTAAAAAAAGTCAAATCGAACTGAACCAACCGATATTACGTTTATACCATTTTTAAAAATATTTAATACATCAAAATTATTTATTATGGTGTAATTTATCAGTAATTTTAACTTTCAACCTATTATTTCAAGTTTAAATTTAAAATTCTGAATGATCTAGTATATTTTATATCTCTTCAAATAAAACCCAAATGAATACTCATACTAGCAAAAATATTCAATTAAACACTAAAAATGACACTAATATTGAATATCTATTTTTAGCTTTGCATAAATACATAACTTAAATTTATTTTTATATTTAATATTTAATCATGACTCATGTAATTAATACTTTAACTTATTTTAGCACGACTTAGTATTTTAAAACTATGATTAGTTTTTTAGTATAACTTATTAATATAAAATATTTATTTTATACGATTTCATTGTTGTTGTTGTTGCCATCATTCATTTCATATTTTGTGTTATTTTCTTAAGAAATACCTAAAGATTGTATCTTACAAGGACTAACAAATATTTGAAATAAAAATTAATTATATATTTGTGTTGGTGCATTTTATTATTAAAATAAAAATATTAAAGTGCATGACAATCACTACAACAAATTTGATTATCACTGATAAAATATTTTGTCATTAAAAAAATCATATTTCATCGAAAAATACCTTTCTTGACGAAAATATAATCGTCACCCGTTTGTCCCTAAATCATGGGTCGTTAAATGTATATTAAGACGAATTAGTGCTTTGTCACTAAATAGCCTTACATTAACGACGGAAATATTTATTGTCCCCAAATGTGTAGCATTTATGACGATCTTGTTCATCACAGAAATTATATTTTTTGTAGGTAATAGTATTTTTTTGTCACTAAAGGAGTTATAATGACGACGAGATTGATGTGTCACTAATTGTTTATTTGAATTAGTGATGAATTAAGTTGTCACTAATCTTCTATGTATTTCATCGCGGAACAAAAATTATTTCGTCACTAACTACTATCTTTTACATACGCATTCTCTATTTGTCTCTAAATGTATAACTTAGTGACAATATTACTTTCTTATCATTTTGTAGCTGAAAGCGATCACGTCGTCACTAAAAATACAATTTTTACCTATGAAATAATTTTGTCACTAAAATATGTCATAATTAGTGACGATAGCAATTGTCACAAAATGCAGAGTTAATTTGTAGGTTATAAGTGGGCTATTTAGGGACAAAATTTACTCGTCACTAAAAGTTGTAATTTGATGACGAATATGTGACGAATATATGATGGTTTTAGAAGGTAAAAGGAAAGCCTTTACGTACAAAATGTTTCGTCACTAATCACAACCATTTGTATTTAGTTGGCTAGGTTTTCATAATTTGAAACTGAAATGATATATAAATATCTTAAACTTCATTATAAAGAGTGCTATACAATTTTTTTTTTTTAAATAACATACTAAAAGAAGTAAGATAATAGCAAAAACAATTAAAAACACTATCATATATTAATCAAGAACAACCAAAATGACATTCATGAGATGATATCTCACTTGATACGCTTAAATAAAAATCAACATTGACCAAAATTGATCCAACTTGAAAGACTAATTGAGATATACTAAACAGTAACAAAACAAAGATAATAAAATGGAGGTTTCTTCTCAAAAGATCATTGCAAAAACATTTTGTGTAGCAACTAGTCTTGATTTCTACCTTTCACAACCTGTGTAAAAAAAATATTTCCAGATTAGAATTCATATGTTATGATATCATGATATACTACAATAACAATGATATTCTTATGTAGTTATTCATTGTACCTCAAAGGATATCTTGATAAGGTTCAATGATCACTGTATCATGAAAAGAAAATATAGTTAGGGGCTAAATGCTATAAATTTTTATCTAATTTAATTAAAAGAACTATGATAAAATTTATAATTTAAACTAGACTAGTTCTAACCTTGACTGGGACGAGCTCATAAAATGTTGCATTTGTTTCAAAATATCATCTTGGCGCGTTAATATAATTTTCAATTGAGAATTTAACGATGTTATTTGAGATTGTTGATTTTCTACCACGACTTCAACTACATCTAATCGTTTTTTGTAAATCATGTTGGACAGTAGCAGCTTCCTTCTTCACCTTTTTAAAGGAGTCTTCTAATTCTGCCGCTATTCTTTGTGTTGCTCTAGTAGTGTCAGGTTTCGAACCATAACCAAGACCTTTTATGTATTTCGACTTTTTACCAAGTACAACATTCATAATTTCATCAACAGTCATGGATGGCTCTCCCGAAGTATATAGATCTTTCAAATCATTTATGCTATTCTGCAAAAAAGAAGTATTTATTAATTTTATGATAGCAAAAAGTAAATCATATTTGCATATACGATCAAAATATCTAATTTCTTAGACAGTTAGCTTCAGGTTGGTCAAAGTCTCAGATCTATGTAGTTCTTGATCCCTTTTTATACAGTTCCTGACAGGTTCTTTTGTGGCTCTTCACTCCAGCCCTGAAGTACTCTGTGAGCCCAATCTGTTTAACGTGGACCCTCCGTTATAGAATAGAAAGAAAGTGGTGTAGAGATCCACTAAGTACCCTCATACTAGAGGACATTATAGGTTAAATCTAGAAAATTCGAGAGATCTTCTAAAAGCCAACTCGAAGACCCCCTTAAAAGAACATCGTAATAGGTAGCTTGAAGGTGTCCTGGAATTTGAAGAGCCTCGTCTCCCATAACATCCTGAATAAGATCTACTATGTTCCACTCGGTAGGTAATTCTCTACCTCTGAGTCGAAGCAACAGCTTGTTCAGATGACCAACCTTTTTGAGTCGAGTAATGAGTGATTTGGTAGAAGTCAATTCTGTCTGGTTCCACCCCTTCATGTTCTTCACACTATAAAATAAATAAAAAATGATTGCATAGAATGACAATAAAGTTAGAAAAAAATGATTGCATATAATAACAATAAAGTTAGCCTGCTCTACGAAGTAAGAAAAGAAAAATTTAGTACTCATTGATAAAAAAATGGTATTCACAATAATTTCATCACTAAATTACCATTAACAAGAAAACAAAAAAACATATAACTTACAATTTCAGCACGAGCAACTACAAATGCTTTCGAACCCATGATATGATTACATTTTAGCTTTGATCGATTGATCTTGTTTATCTGACATTGTGTCTACAAAGACAACACATATATAATTAAGTTAAATAATAGAGAAAATACTCAATTACCCCCCTGAACTATACCCAAAAGGGTTATGACATACCTCAACTTAAATGGGGGTCATATTACCGCCTAAACTAATTAAGAGTGTAATTTTGACATCCTTAGCGCCTACGTGGCACATACGTGGCACACACGTGTGCCTACGTGGACACTCCAGTATGTTGTGCCACGAATGTGCCACGTATGTGCCACGTAGGCTCTAAGAGTGTTAAAATTACACTTTTAATTAGTTTAGGGGGTAATAGGACCCCCTTTAAGTTGAGGTGTGTCATAACCTTTTTGGGTAAAATTCAGGGGGGTAATTAGGTATTCTCTCTAAATAATATTGAAACAAATATAGTACATATTTATTCGAATATAGGTCACCTTATGCTCCGGATCTGACCACATGTCACAAAGCCTATTCCAATTTTCAGGTGTCAGTTCTGGTACTTCAATTTTACGAGAAGCTTCCTCAGAACGTGCACTTTCAAGCATCTTTTTTAATTTGTAACGCCATTGACGACTCCTATTTTTGAGGATATCTTCACAACTATTTTTGACGTAATGTTCATCCAAATTAATTTCAAACTTCTCCTAGAGAAAATGTTTAAAGGGACAAACATAAAAAGTAAGATCTCTGACATATTAAAAGGATATTATCATCAGTGTAACAAGATTAAAAAGTGTAAAAAATCTTACATGACATCTAATCAGTGCAACATATTTTTCCTCTTTTGTAAGTTCTTTCCACTTGTTTGGAAGCGTAAGAAAATTTCGCGCAGTTATCCCTAACTTATTTGATAGTTTTGATGATTGGACCGCCTTAACTGGCCTTCCGTTACAAGCTGAAATTTCTATTACCATCTTTTTTCCCAAAGTATTATTCATCTTTTCAAGACCTTTTCTCCTAGTTTTTCCTCAAAGCTTCTTAATTATACTTGTATCATCTGAGTAGAAAAAGTCAGTTGCAGATAGTGGTATATACACTATCATAATTGCATAGTAATTAAAAATTCGACAAACTAAACAACAACATACCCAGTTTACTCCCACGTAGTGGGGTCTGGAGAGGGTAGAGTATACGCAGACCATACCACTACCTCAGGTGAAGTAGAGAGGCTGTTTCCGATAGACCCCCGACTTATGACTGACAACAGTATAACAAACACAAAAACATAAATGCTATAAACTAGTACAGTATGCAAAATAAACTAACATCACTAGTCACAAGATAATATTACAACCACAAATCAAAAGAACTAATCTTTCTAAATGAATATCATTTGACTACCATCAACTCAAAATTTTCCTTTCTTAATTTAGTGCGACTTTAACAAAAGAATATTTTTTTCCTCATGAAGGATACTCATTTGAATATTATTGATTTTCAAAAATGACCCCAATCTTTTCACTCATTTGACTATTATTGACTTTCACAACATCAGTAACATATCCATTGTAATCTCACAAGTGGCTACAACTATATAAACAAAGTTGCATTAGCCAAAAAGTGATTAATTTCTATTTTAACATAAAATACGGAAAATGTGTCAAATATTGAAACTTCGGTGGGCTCCCACCATAGAATCAAATCACTTAGTGGCCACCATGCAGTGTGCCTACGCATCATGAACCTATTTCTTATTTATACTTTTCTAACACGTAACCTCTTCGCACTATTAATATTACTAATAACATGTGCTTAACGTCCTCTTCAACAAAAATTTCTTCACTTATAGAATAGGTAAAGTTTAATTAGAGAATTGTGAAATCGGTGAATTGAGCCCTTTATGGAATACACATACTGACAATATAATAAATGTCAAGTAAATTATTAATATATTACTTACCATATATTAAAGATTGTCAGTCACGGATATATTAAATATAGTTATATCTAATCATGTAAATATTCTTTTAAATTGCTAGTCAAAGTTTTGAAGAGATTATGCAAACACGTGTGAACTGAGGGAGGAAAACTTAAAAAGAATATATATAAAAATGAAAATAATAATAAAATGAGAAACATAAATATATACTGCCAGAAAGAGATCTATGAAATTACTGTTTGGGTGCCTCTTTTAGTTTAAGTAAAACTTACAGTTTCAAATTGATGCTAATACAACAATAAACAAAAAGTAATTCAAGATTCTGAAATGGCATCCAAAGTGTACATTGTTTACTATTCAATTTATGGACATGTTGACAAGCTGGCACAAGAGATAAAATTCACAATGAATATTAATGAAAATACAAATTTGAAGTAGGAAAAAAATCCCACAAGTTGTTCTAGTGTAACTATTCCCAATACACCCACATCTTAATAAAAATTCGGCACACTACCTCAACTAATTAATTTTACGAAATATCCATCATCTTTCATCAACATAAGTATCGAATAACTTAGTTTAACCAATCTTGCATGTATGGTATTACCAGTAATAGTTGCAGGAGTACTTTTATTTGATCCATCGACAGATTGAGTAGCTGAAATAGTTTCTCCAGTAAGTGTCTTTTGTTTATATATACGTCCTTTTGTGGCATGGCTTTGCTTATATTCCTGCTAAAGATGAAGAAAAGCAAAAATTGAGAGATTAGAAAAAAAAGTGTTTTTTTCCTATTTCTATATAATGTAAGAGTTCTTTAATAAGGAAAAAATCAATACAAAATATTAGTTGATTTGAAATCATTTACTATTTTTTAAAATTATTTAATTTTATTAAATTAATACAATTAAATTTTTCCTTCCATAGTTTAAGAGCAAATCCTTTTAAATGTAGAATACATTAGGCGTACAGGTAATTTAAGTAAAAATTCATGTGATGTTTTTATTAGGTTAATATAAATCAATTTTCCTTCCTTTTTTAATATGGATGCATGCTACTTATTTGTTTTAGCCTTTTATTTTTAGGCAGACACGTGGTATTGTTTTTTATTTCTTTATGGCATTTTACTTATTTTTTTTCCTTGTGTGTTTTAATATGAATGTGCTCCTTTACATTAGAACTCATCAGAATTAATTATAACTAATTTTTTTTAATTAGTTAAAAAATTCTAAATCAACTAAATTTGATTTTAAGAAGATTTGAAAATCTAGAAATAAATATAAAAGCGTTAGAATAAGAAAAATTTAAGAAGTACCAAATTTTAAAATTTTTAAGTACGTAATAAAAATGTAATCAATAATTTGGTAAGTATTTGACTTTAGAAAAAAGAAAAAAATTTAAATATAGGAAAAAATGAAAAATAATCGTGCCACAAATATGGTTTAAATTGATGCATCACTCTTAGCCTCTGGCAGTAAGGGAAAAAGGTACTGCATGACAAACACACAAGTGATGATCGATCAATCACTTGAAATTTCTGGTGGTAAAATATATATGTGCTTATACTAAAATATTTGGTTATATTTATATTATTATATTAAAATATATTCGCAATAGATAAAATCATTTAATTTTAAATAATCAAATATTATACGTGTGAGGCACGTGCGGTTAAACTAGTATCTTGAAATGTGTATAATACGTGTATAATAATTGTATATATCTGTATAATTAGTGAGAATTTATACATTTATTATACATTTATTATACAATTATACTACATTTTCTTATATACATAGAGATACATATTTTATACAACAACGATACAATTTCATTATTTACAATACATTTTTCAGACATATACATATTTATACAATTTCTATACTATGATAAAATAGTTGTATACATTAGTGATACAAAAATAATACAATTTTTCTGCACATAATACATTTTTCATACACATATAGTAGCTATACATTTCCTATATAGTAATGATATTATTTTATATGGAATAAAACTATTTTATAGAGGCTAAAAACCTTTTCTAAGCTTCTTGGGCCATCTGATATATCATTTCTGTTCTTGTCCACATAATACATTGCTCTACTTGTAATCATTAACATAGTAGCCAAAGAAAATTTTGTATTTTGCTAAAAAAAATTTTCTTTGCAAATAGTTGAATTATTCAACTACAGATTTTAAAGTCGTCGCTATTTATACTTTGCAAATTTTGTGACAAATTTTTACTGGCACTAAATCATAGATTGATTAGTGACGATAAAATGATCGTCACTAATTATATATATTATTAGTGACAAAAACTAATGTCATAATTAAATATAAAATTTATGGCTAAAGCTTAAAACATTTAACTACAAAATATAATTCGTCACTATTGTAACAACATATCTTTGTGACAAAATATTTTTGTGTCCAAAAATTAATTAGTTTTAAGACAAAAAGTTGATTTGTCACAAACTAGATAAACTATTGGTGACGAAATAATGTGTCACTAATAACACATAATTCGTGACTAATGTTGCTTAATAAAATGGCACCAACTCATTTTTTGACGGAAAACTTTAGAGGATAAAATTGTTCTACAAAAATTTATATTTTGTCACTAAAAGTATGTAACCCATGTATTTAACGATGAAAGATAACTTTTGTCACTAAAAGTGAACAATTAGTGACGAATTTTATATCGTAGCTAAAAAATTGTAGCTAAATATCACATTTGTTGTAGTGAATTAGTAGGCATAAAGTGAAGAAAGTGGTGTCATTATTCTTATAACTTACCACACAATCTTCGTGTTAGTGGGTATGAATTATGGTAAAAGATGGCTATTAGTTCTTGTAACTCATGTGGTCATTAGTTCTTGTAACTCTCAAGGTCATTAGTTCTTGTAACTCCATGACCATTACTTTCATGTAACTTATGTAACATCAACAGTATTCATCTACCCACATTACTATCCCTCATTCATCCTATTCATTACATGGAAGAATTCTACACCTATGAGTAGTGGTGTTTCTTCCTTTGTGTTCACATGTAAAGTATAAAAAAAAGATAAGAGTAGAAAAATATTATTATGTGTAGTAGTGAAAGAGAGAGTTGAGAAATATTCTAAGTCTCCAACTATATTCATTATACAAGAGAGAGTAATTATATTAGTGAAAGAAAGAGTTGAGACAAAGAAAATATTCTAAGTCTTAAACTATATTCACTATAAAAAAGAGAGTTTAATATGTTAGAAGGAAGGTGTTCTTATGGTGGAGTTTTGGACTCTTCAACTAATTTGGAGTTTCTTGAGTTGTACATCGTTGATAGGTTATTGTATCCTGGAGGGGACAAACCAAGAGATATACTGCTTGATTGTGTAGATTATGTCACAGTGGACTTGAATCTCCTTAAAGAGAGTGAGATATCCGCGCCTCAGCTAAGAAGAAAATTATCCTATTTTCTTCATTTTTCTTCATTTTTATTTTAACTGTAACTATTGTAATTTTGTGGTATATTGCCTGAACAATTTTAAGGAGAATCATATTTTGTTACAGTTTGAAAAAAAGTAAAAAAAATGTGGATATCAAGATGGAGATCTCAACATCTTAACGTCACTAGTCTCTTCAAGAGATGAAGGGTAAAGTATTTTTTACTTTCTCAACTCAACCGAAGAAAAAGTAAAAACTTTTCTATTTATTGTGGAAGAAAGGTAAAAAAAATCTTCTATCTAATATTTTTAATGAATAAAGTGGTACTACTTTTCATGAACATAAAGTGGTATACAAATTCTCAAAATTATGGGGGCTAATGAATTGAGAAATAAATCACCTTAAAAATGTGACATTTGCACTTTTGAGAATAAGTTAAAAAAAAGTGTTATAAGTGCATAATTATTGTTGGAGTAAATCACATGTCATTATTAATTTGCATATGACTTGATGTCTTTATATTTGACTCTAAAATGTTATCAATGAAAGAATAAAAAATGTTGAGTAGCCATTTGACATTTAATATCTGGATGAGATAAATTTTATTTTAGGAATGAAAAATACCTAAATTATGTGATGAACTTTTTCTTGACATGTCACATTATGGTGAAAAAGAAAAATTGTGAAATACATTTTGTTGATTGTATGAGCTATGCAACTCCTTTTAATTTAAATATGTGAAAGTGGTGTGAAGAAAAGAGAGTTTACTAGCCTAATAAAATATAGGATATGTGGCTAGGTTCACTTAGCTTGAAATTGTGTAAAAGTGCTTAATCAGGTTATACAGGCAAATTGAGTATATTTACTGGAAAAAAATTTGTGGCTTGTTTTAATAAAATAAATCATGTTGTATCTAAAAGTGTTTGTGATGCAAAATGAAAAAAACTTGATGCTATTTGTTGAAATAAAAAGGCATATTATTATTTGCTAACTCTATCTCGTGGAGGTTGAACTAACTATTTTAGTTTCAACTAGTGAAAAAGTGAATTGATCAATCACTTTGTTTTGAGGAATCGATTTCTCTAATTTTGAGTTATTGTGATAGCACCAAACTTTATTGGTAGAGTATAAATCATTATTTGAATGATAAATCCAGACCATAAGGAGAAAATCACAGTATTGTCTGAAGTCATATATGAGATTATATTGATCAATGGTATACCAATATTAATTGTGTTAACTTTGTGATAATTTTGCAAATTCATAGACTAAGGCCTTAGCAAGAAAATGGTCTGAAGTACATTGAGGGGGATGGAATTCAAGCTCAAAATTTCTAAGTCATATATGAGGAAACCCAATCTAGGGACTAGAGATCCTATAACCAGGTTCAATTGAAAAAATGAATTATATGATGGTTTGTTGTGAATGGACTATTGTTTTATCCCTTCCTATGGTGTGAGTGTATTTTACTGTAATAATTTGTGGAGATTGAGTCTAGAACTCTTAATGAAATTTTGTATCTTGTATAAGTGGGGTGTTTAAATTACAGGACGATCCTTGACAGATTTCACCTATGTGAGTGTGGAAGTAGGCCGCTTCCTATGAGAATTGAGCTTATTCTAAAAAATGTTCATGAAAATCGGGATAGCACAAGGCTGTAATATGATGACTATTAAAGCTTATGTCAACACCTTGATTGTTGTGTATAAGCAGTTATACTTTATTTCCCTTAATCAATCATAGTTCAAGTCTGAGACCACTACTGGCTCTGGAGTAAAGTTTACTGTTTTACTAGTGAAGGTTTAATGCAGAGCACACTTTCATTATGCACAATTGTCTCCCTTCAACTAAATTGGTGATAACTCTCTTATTTCAATATTAAAATGAGTGGGGGAATGTTGGTGCATTTTATTATTAAAATAAAATATTAAAGTGCATGACAATTAGTAGTCATAAAGTGAAGAAAGTGGTGTCATTATTCTTATAACTCACCACATTATCTTTGTGTTAGTGGGTATGAATTGTGGTAAAAGATGACCATTAATTCTTGTAACTCTCAAGATCATTAGTTCTTGTTACTCCATGGTCATTACTTTCATGTAACTTATGTAATATCAAGACTATTCATCTACCCACATTACTATCCCTCATTCATTCTATTCATTACATGGAAGAATTCTACACCTATGAATGGTGGTGTTTCTTCCTTTGTGTTCATATATGAAGCATAAGAAAAAAAATAAGAGTAGAAAAATATTATCATATGTAATAGTGAAAGAGAGAGTTGAGAAATAGAAAAATATTCTAAGTCTCCAACTATATTCACTATATAAAAGAGAGTAATTATATTACTGAAAGAAAGAGTTGAGACAAGAAAAATATTCTAAGACTTAAACTATATTCACTATAAAAAAGAGAGTTTAATATGTTAGAAGGAAGATGTTCTTGTGGTGGAGCTTTGGATTCTTCAACTAATCTGGAGTTGCTTGAGTTGTACATCATCAATGGGTTGTTGTATCCTGGAGGGGGCATATCAAAAGTTATATTTCCGGATCGGTGTAGATTATGCCGCATTGGACTTGAATATCCTTAAAGAGAGCAAGATATCCGTGCCTCAGCCAAGTAGAAGATTATCTTATTTTCTTCATTTTTTGTTTGTTTTTATTTCAACGGTAATTATTATAATTTTGTGGTATATTGCACCAACAGTTTGTATAAAGGCTTTATCGAAAAAATCCAAAAAATCCGAGAAATTCAAAAAACCCGAGGTTGAAAACCCAAATTTTATTAATTTGATTTGATTTATAAGTATAAAAATTTGAAATGGTTTAGTTTGGTATTTAAAAAATCTTAACCACCCTAATTCAAAGATTATAATCACATAACTATAATTCAGGATAATTTAGTATACATATCAAACAATCCTTTCTATGTTTAGGATTAAAGTTTTTAAACTGTCTCATTTAAAAATTATTTAATAAATTAATTGTGCGAGTTATTTACTAAATTATTCTTTATCTGTACTTAAACTCATTTTCAGTATTGTTGAGATTCTTAAAAGTTGTTTGGAGATTGCATAGATTTTGTTATTGGAACAATGAAATATTTCAAATCTTTAAAAATAGGGAAAAGGGTCAAAAATACCCCTCTACTTTAATTTATTAGCTAGATTTATCCTTAGTCATACTTTAGGGTAAAATATACCCCTACCATTAGTAAACTTAACAAATATACCCCTATATTTAACACTTTACCACATGACTCAACATTTGAGTGAGGTGGACGCCACGTGGAATTCCGTCTCATCATCTGATTTTTATTTCTTAATATTCTTTTTTCATTTTCAATTTTAATTATTTTATCTTTTCTCATTATCTATTTATAAAGTCTCAAATACAAAATAAATTTTCTTTCTTCCTTTTTATCTTTCTCTCCCCAAATCTCAAGAAATTAATTGCGAAAATACATCTGCATTATTGCAAATAATGGATTATTTCTAAATATGAAACTAAGAAATAATAAACAAGATTGATAGAATTTGTGGAAAATTCGCGTTTCAAAGTTTCAATAATGGTTGTTAAGGCAATTTTTAGCTTCTTCTTCACCTTAAAATTTCTCTTGTTCATATTTTAATACAAATGTTTATCTTACATGTGTATGTCAAATAAAACTGTAGAAGAATTTTATGTGTATCTAAATATATGGAACATGATTAAGATTTTTTCATTTTATTTTCTTGTTATATGTGGTAAACAGCTGGAACCTTGAAGAAACAACTATACCATGGAAAGAAGTAAAGTTTTCTAAATTAAATTAATGAGCTCACAATTGTCCCCAGCTTTGAAAGTTGAAAACAAGGCAGAAGGGCAAGGTCAGAGGATAAACAAAGTACAATTCATGGATACCAAAATTTTCTATAAAAAGAAGTTTCTGCTGGAAAAAATATTGAAAACAGATTTGAAATCAAATGGAATCCAAATTCTTAAAATTTGAGGAGGAACGGATAAAGAAGATGAAAGAATTTTTTGTTTTTATATTTGAGACTTTGTAAATAGATAAAGAGAAAAGAAAAAAAAATTAAAATTGAAAATGAAAAAATATATTAAACAAATAAAATGAGATGATGAGGTGGCATGCCACATGACGTCCACCTCACCCAGATGTTAAGTCATGTGGAAGAGTGTTAAATATAGGGGTATTTTTATTAAGTTCACTAACAGTAAGGGCATATTTAGCCCTAAAGTATGACTAAGGGCAAATATAGCTAATAAACTAAAGTAAAGGGGTATTTTTGATCCTTTTTCCTTAAAAATATATGATATCGTAAAGAGAAAAATAAAAATAATCTGAGGGAGTGGTATTTATATTCCCTCGACAACATTAAATTAAGCAGAAAAATATATTAACGACTGTGACAGAAAATATTAAAATACTATTTTAAAAAGTATTGTTTGACATATAAATCACCACTTGAGAACTTAATTTGTATAGTTTAGTGAGCCTTACAACAACAACATGCCCAATGTATTCTCATAAAGTGGGGTGTGAGGAGGGTAAAGTGTACGTAGTTCATATCACTACCTCAGATGAAGTAAAGAGGTTGTTTCCAATAGACCCCCGGCTCAGGACAGATAACAATATAATGAATCAAATAAACAAAAACATAAAAGCACACAACAAAAATGAGATACACGCTACTAGATAATAAAGAAAATAAGACACTTACAAGGTAATACTATAAACTATCTATTTAAAATTCAAGATATCGTCAAAAAATCACAATCAAGCAACTACAGGCGTAGATACAAACAAAAACACTCTTACCTACTATTACTGACGAACTCCTACCCACTAACCCTCTACCTTCACTACAACAAAAAAGTCTATTTAAGATCAACATTCAGGGATGAGTTAATTCTTCTGTCTCTAAATGTATATTTATTGGGACAAGATTATATTTCGGTCCCTAATTGTGTATTTTATTGTAAAGTTATAAAATCTGATCCTATGAAAATTATTAATTGGTCCCTATTGATAATTTAAAGCCTTGAGCAGGAAAGAGTACCGTCAAACTCTAATAAAAAATTTAATAAAAAAGAAACTTTCATTTTAATAAAAAAATTTAATTAAGAAGCCAAAAAGAAATACATTTTTTCAAACAATTAAAAAAACTCTTTGTTTTATCTTAAAATGTAGAGAAAACATTCTATATACTTTAATTTGCCTTATTTTTTTCACTAACTGGTGCGTTCTCAATTACTTATTCATTTTCCATCATTTTTTCTGACGATTGCGATCTCAATTTTGTCGTTTTCCATAATCTCTATTTTCTATCGTAACTTTCATAACAACTCAGGTATGATTTTCCTAATCTTCATTTTCAATTTTGTTTTTTTGGTTCCACTTTATTTTTCAGACGATTTTTTCTTTCTATTGCTTGTTTGATTTCAGTTACTTTTCTAAGTAGTCTAGGGATTTAGTTGACACAGACTTTATTTCATCTAACTGAATTATAGTTATTTTAGTTCTCCTGTCAATATAAGTTTTTCTTTTGATTACATGGGTAGATAGATGTTTGTCTTGTTTAATGTCGTTGCTCAGTTTTCATAGATTAAGTTTGAAAATATTCTCTTATCTAAATCCTCACGCTGGTTTTGAAATGTTTGCGTCAAATTTGAATACGAGGAATGATGTAACATCTATGTTTTCTACTCTATTTTTATTGTTTTCCTCTTGATCAACATGTTCACACGATTCCACATATATGTGTATGTCCATCTAGACGTAAAAATAATTTAATTTAGTGCACTATTTTAATTTACGTTGAAAGTAATGAAAAAAGGAATAGAAATACTATCTATATGAGTGACAGTTACCTTGAAAGAATCAGATAAGCTAATGCTCAAAGAAAACTGAAGTAGAGTCATAGAAGAAAAAGAAGAAGCATCAAACACAAGTGTTCTGATGCTCCTGAGTGAATATTCCATGTTGTAGAATTAAAAAATGAAAAATAGGAGCCTGAGTATTTAAGAAAAATACCACCAACTGTATTTGCAATGACTTCTGCATTAGAAACTGACTGTAACATGTGCATTTCTTCATCATTTGAGTAATTTCTGCTCTTTATTCCTTACTAAAATGTCGAAAAGAGTTGTTTTCACTCGTGTAACTTGTTCTATTAATTATTTTTCTATTATTACATGTACAGATTTTTCGCTTGTGATTTTCTAAAACAAACTCTAATTTTACTTTGTGCTTGAAGCCATCAGACCTTGGCGCCTTTTATGCTTTTCACCTTTTGAACACTAAATTATAGTAATAAAGTTTTCTCTACTCAAGACACAACATAACTTTTAACAAAGGCCAAAGTGGTGTTTTCCCTTTTAATGAATGCTAAAGCCATTTCAAGATTAGTAATAATACTGTTGCATTTCCTATCCCTCTATTACATGTTACCTCCTTTGCTTTAGTATCACTTTCCTATTATCTTATTTTTGTTATTTTTTTCTTTTAATTATTGTATTATTTGTTTTTGATATTGTTTGTTCTTCGTTATGATATTTTATTTTCAAACTCACTTTAAACTATTTTATTTGATTCAATGGTTTTTCGAAAGCAACTTCTCTACCTCCATAAGATAGGAATAAAATTGCTTACACACCACCCTTCCTGGTGGCAAGACACGGGTATCTTGTTGTTGTTATAACGTCGGTCAAACCCCTCCATGCAGAAGTCAAACAATGGTTTTGACTGCTTTGCTCTCTTGATGCCTCATTATTATAGCTAGAGGACCCTTTTGACTAAAATTATCCTCCATTTGCCTTAAAAAGGAGAACTTATTATTTCAGTTTGAAAATTCATCAATGTTTCTGATATTAGAATAATAATTATTTCAGAGTTGCATGAAAATAGCTAAGCTGAAAGGGTGTTGATGTTAAGATAATTTGTGATTGTGGTCGGGACTTTGTCTTAAAACGCTACTACACCTTTATCATATTCTTACTGTCAATCTAGCTTTTGTGTAATACTTGCTAGCCATCAATATTCTTTGCACAGTGCATGAAGCTTGTTTTGGTATATCCATAAAGAAGTTTCTATTCATGTTTTTTTGGTCTAGAAGCAAAGTTTGAAATTAAGAAATGTCTTTTAAGTATTTTTTTACTAGATAATTTTTGAATTTCGATTGTGAAAATCTTGTTGAAACTACTCTAATACCTTTCTTATTTGAAATTGACACACCTTGAATATGTTATAAGATTGTAATCTTTAAACCAATCATCTTATTGCCTGAAAACATATTACTCAACATATTTTCTATGCAGGCCTTTTTTTGCTAAACTATACTAGTCCCTTATCGTTTGGGGATTTATTGGATGATGTCTAAAGATTTATTTCATTTTGATGGGGGAGTTTGGTGTGCTAAGAGCAATCTACCAGTCAAATTAGAAGATTAATTATTAAGAACATATTATTTATGCATATGTTGAACTTTAGGATCGTCATGAAATAATGTGAATTCCTTAATTAACACTTAATCTATTAAGCATTGTCCTTTTTCATTCATACAAGCTAATTTATAACATTTTTTTTATATATTTAGTTCATCTATTTATGTTTGCTATGCATTAACTAAAAAAGGAGCTCAAGGTCCACTGTAAAGTACGAACTTAGAGTTCAACCTAATTTTATGCATTTGATCTTAACTAGTTGTGTACATTTTAGTATAATTTTTTTAGCCTTTATTTTTCTCAATCTAATATTTTATGTATTTTACAAGGTTATGGAACCTAGTAAGCAATGGATGTAACTTATTAATGACCGGTCCAGTGAAATATACAAAACTGGGATGAAAAAATATTTGAATTATACTTTTCAAAAAAAAGGAGAAGAACATGAAATACTACTCCATGTACTAAATGTTGCAATACTACTTTAGGAACTGGTAAAACAATTGCAATACATTTAAAAGTACATGAAATAGTCCAGTATTATACTTTCTGGATTCACTATAGGGAACACTTGGGTGAACCATTGCCACGACCTGGACTAGGACCTGGCCGTGATGAGTATCTCAAGTCCACCAAGAATCGGAGACCACCCCTTTTGCCTATTCAATCAGAACACAACACCTATATAACAGCAGAAGCAAATCCAAAAGATCATACATATGAAATAGAGAAACCATATTGAGGTTCTAAGTACTCAACAACATCCCAATCTACAGTTATCCACAAAGCCTCTAAACAGACCAAAACCAATCTAAGTCGGTACATGCCTTCGATGATAGCCAAAAGAATCAATTAGACGTAGTAGTCTAATATGTAAATGAAATAAGACTTCAAAATAATAACCCTTTTGGAGAATGGAAGCTCACCACTTCAAAGTTGACTGCTGACAACCCAGAAATCCTATCACTGCGCAGGAAAAGTAGAAGTGTCTCTGGTTCCTGTATCACAAGTAGAAGTATCTCTGGTTCCTGTATCGCATGGGGATACAACATCTAGAGATGGTTAGCGAGGTGATCACTAACATGTAACTCATGGAAGGGATAAAGTAATGTCATGATCAAATCAATTCAAAATCATTCAAAACCAACGTACACAAGTATGTATGTGTCTGTATATATATGTATATATAAAACATGCTGTCATAAGGAACAAGACTTAGCATGAAAGTAAAATATTAGCATGGACTATGTAGTAGTTCCATCATCTATAACCACGTGCTATATGGGTCTAGCTCTTATCCTGCTGAAAGGGTCCCAGTACGTGTTAGCCATATGAACTGGGGTATCAAGGAAGACCAGATAATACCCCAACCCATAACTATCCAAGATACATATATATAATGTGAACTATGCACACGGTCATCAAGACCCCCATGTCGACAATTATGGTTTTCAGTGTTCTTCCGCCCTGGGACTTACACCTCCATGGTAAGTTACACAACTCCCTTTAATCCCAATTAAAATAAGTTTCACACATTCCTAACCATCAAGCAAGGTTTCATCTATTACGGCATTTATCGGAAGGTATCGTCATACCGAATAAACAAGCTTTTAAGTCAATGTCATTATGCCAAAACCCAACTATTTAGCCAACTGAGACTCTAACCCATCAGCCAATATGACTCTAACCTACTTAGACAACTGGATTCTAACCCATCAACCAATAGGAATTCAACCTACTTAGCCAACTGGTACTCTAACCCATTAGACAATAGGATCCAAGGTTCTAATTCAAGATTAATCCATGACCATCAAGGCTTTTCTAAATCCATTTTATGCTTCATTAACCTTTTCTATCATGAAATGGTTCCAAAAGTGATTTCAATATGCATATACTCATATTTTAAAACAAATTTCACAAGATTGGGTTGAGGTTATCACCAGTTCAATTATAAAAATCCACATAAATAGGGGAATACATGACCCAGTTGTTTATTCACCATGACCATGCACCCCACAAGTTCAAAACCATCAATAAAACATGAACAATTTCATATAAACCATGGGAACATCATTTAAGAAAACAATCATTCAAAACCCTCAACCCATATTCCACAGCCAACATTCAAAACCACTTGAATAACTATTTAACATGCTATAACAAAATAAGATTTGTCAAAAAGTAACTTGCCTGAGATATCTAGAATTACAGAGAGAAATCAACCCTTGAAGCGCTATATGACCAACCTTAAGAAAACCCTACTGTTCTTGACTTAGATATTTAGAGAGGAGAGAACACTTTTTTTATTTATATAATTGAAGATAATAGGACATATTAGTGTTTTTAAGTCATGGGGGAGGATTTTGGAGTGAGAAAAAAGACCAAAATACCCCTAAAGAAACAAAAATATTGCAGAAATTCTTCAGTTGACAACAAGGTTGAAGGCCCATCAGTGAAGTGACGTTTTACCACCCTAGTCGTCACTTTCAAGATGGATTTTTCCATTTTCTGGTTAAGGATGATGACTTGAGCTGATGAATTTTGACCTAGCTGATAGCTTGTCACCTTAGTCGTCACCTAGCTGACGGCTTATCAGCCTAGTCATCACTTTTCGGCAGCCAGATACTCCCAAATAAAAGGAGCATAACTTTTTACTCCAACATTAAATTAAGGTTAAATTGGATGCATTAGAAAAAAGACTCAAAGATATTTTATTTGGTATATAGTTGTATACCTATATTGTTATATTCAAGAAGTAATGGTCGTTGGAAGTTGACCCTAATAGGTTCGCTCACTAAAACTTAATCGGTAGAAAGGTTCTCAACTCGTCTTTGAGTTAGAAGAATTTTATGATCTCACTTCACCTTAAAAGATGTTCCCATATTAGAGAATTGAGCATCACACTTATTTTGATGTAGAATCATTGGGTTTGGGTCTTGACACATAAGAACGATGGTTTGGATTCTAGTCCAAAAATGTGGGATGATGAAGTGGAAGAAAATGAGAGTGAAGATAAAGTAGAATAATTATTGAGAGATTTGTATCCTAATCTTAATGGTGACCTACACACACTAATTATGATGATTTATTTGAGAAGGAGCATGTAATGCCCCGAATCTGGTACCCGAAATGCTACATGGTGCTAATGACCCCGAAGGACCACAAGCTAACCCATGACTTATATTTGTACCTGTATACTGCATAATATACTAAATAATGCAGAAACATGAACTAAAAGGCCATAAGGTTCACATAATGAAGTAAAACATAACATTTAAACGGGGTATGAAATACCCAAAACAACTTTAATAACCTACTTGAACACATCACTAACATCATAATCCATAATACATTTATGAAGCATTTCATCAAACATGTGATCTGTATAAACTTGTACATACATGGGGATTTCATGATATCATGCTAGTTGGGCATTTTCCTTCATCTAGGCATTTAATCAAACACATGGTAGACATAGTATGTGTAAACAACATTATACAACAATTAAACATCATGATTCAATTCTAATTTCATCATTCAAGGGTTTAATCATAGGTTTGCATGAATCTATATCTGTACTAATCAAATCCATATAAAATTTATCCCCCAACATGAAATAGAATTCAATTACTCATTATCAACATGAACAAAAGCAGCCCAATCATGAAATTCATAAAGGAAATCCATAAACTTAAACTTTGCAAAGATATTCTTGGGCTTTATGGACGAAAGGAGTCCATGAATGAACAGTATGCATACCTGGGTTGAGTTTCTTGAAGTTCCTGAACTTGAAGAATTTGAGTCTCTCAGTTCTTGAAGAAGATTTGGATTTTGTTCTTGGAGATTAATGTTAGAGAGAAAACCCTAATTTTGTTGTTGTAGAAGAATAATGAATTTTTGAGCTTTGGTTGGATATAATTGGGTATATAAACGGTGGTAAAAGACTAAAAATCTCCTTTTAAAATGGCTTTGATTTGTTGAATCGGGACCTGCGATGGCTCGTGCGATGGTCAATCATTTTGACCGTCATACGTAGACCAAGAAAAGGACTTACTACCTATGTAGCGACAGCCTGGGCGATGGTCCGTCGCTAGTTTGACGGTCTGTCAACCTATCCATCACACCTTAACCAGAAGGTTGCCTCACTGTCTTGGCTACGACAGTCAAGGTGATGGTTCATCGCTAGGTCGACTGTCCGTCAACCTGGCCATCACACCTAGGTGATTTGGATAGCTCTGAGTAAAATTTTCATAACTTTTTACTTCAATACCGGATTTGGACAAAATTGGTATCATTGGAAAGCTAATTCAATTTTCCACATGAATAAAAGTGAAAATCTTGAAAATACCACATATAAAAAGTGGATTCATCTTTCAAAGAAAGCTTCTAACATTCTTGGGACAAATTTCAAGCTAGAAAAAAGTACGGGGTATTACAGAGAAAAAATTTAAAGCAAAATTTTTTACAAACCATTGAAGGATTTCGAGCAGCCACTGTACCAAAATTCAAAAGCGTCAATGATTTTCTCTTTGATTAAATTGCTTCACATAAAAAATATGGGCCATTGGAGTGATACATTATTTAAAATATTATTGAAAATGGTGAAAGGGGAGTTGTTGTTTGATGATGCCCATTTTCCAAACCCATATTATGAGGCAAAGAAAAAAATCAGACTTTCTTACAATAAGATAGATGTTTTCACTAATGATTGCATGTTATACTAGAAGGATGATAGCTTATTCGATTCTTGCAAAGTTTGTGGTGCGTGTAGATGAAAAATAGATACCCATAATGGGAAAACAAGAAAAAAAAGATAAAAAGATAGAAACAAAGAGTTTACATTATTTTTGCTTAAATCCTAGACTTTAAAGGTTGTTTATGTCTACAAAGACATCTACTCTAATGACATGACATAAGAATCAAAGAGTTGATGATGGAATAATGAGTCACCCAACCGATTCAATGGCATAGAAGTCATTTGATTAACTTATCCTTCATTTACGGCCGAGCCTCGTAATGTTAAACTTGAACTTGCTAGTGAAAGATATCATCCATTTTTGAATTCAAAAACCTCACATAGTAGTTGGCCATTGATTTTTTTCTTATAATTTACCACCTTGATTGTGTATAAAATATGAAAATTTTATTTTGTCAATGCTTATTCCTGGTCCAAATGGTCCAGGAGATGAAATTGATATATATATATATTCAGCCTTTAATAGAGGAATTGAATGAGTTGTGGGAAATTGGTATTGAAACCTATGATGCATCAACTAAATAGAATTTTATGTTGTATGTATGTTTGTTGTTATGGACCATCAATGACTTTTCATCATATGAAAATTTATCTGGATAGAGTACCAAAGGAATATTGGCATATCTGTGTTGCAATAAAGACACTTTCCTTAATTCGATTGACTAATAGTAAGAAGCAGTGTTTTATAGGTCATCAACATTACCTCTTCTTAGTCATAAATGGAGATATGAGAAGTAGTTTTTTGATAGTACAGAAGAGAAAAGGCCACCACCAAAAAATTATTTTGGTATTGAGATACTTAATCAAGTACAAGATCTTTAGGGGAAATAATTATCAAGAGATTCAAAGAAAAGAAAGAAGATATCACATAAAGTTTGAAAAGATAACTGAATAAAGAAAAGTATCTTTTTTAAACATCCATATTAGGAGTATCTCTTATTGCGACACGATTTGGATGTTATGCATACTGAAAAAATCTATACAATAGTTTTATTGAGACATTTATGAATGTCAAATAAAAAATCAAGGATACAATTAAAACTCGATTAGACTTGCAACAGATGAATATTAGACCAAAATTTTACCTCATCCAAAATGGAGTAAACCTGAAGTTCTAACTCTATGCTACACGTTGCCTTCTGAAGATAAGCACAGATTTTATCTTAAAGAATATGAAAGTGCCTGATGGTTTTTAATCTAATATATCTCAATGTGTAAACTTAAAAGATCACAAGATATCTGGGTTGAAAAGTCATGATTGTCATGGTCTTTAACAACATCTACTCCCTCTTGGACTTTATGGTATGTTGTCCAAAGAAGTGTGTGAACCACTTATTGAGTTATCTTATCATTTTTAGTTTTTTGGATCCAAGGAGTTAAGAATTGATGATTTAAAACAAAATGAAGTGCAAATTCCCATATCACTTTGCAAGTTAGAAAAGATCTTTCCTCCTTTATTTGTTGATGTTATGGTGCACTTGCCTATTGATTTAGCTACTGAATCTAGGATTGTCAAGCCTATTCATTATAGGTGGATGTACCCTGTGGAACGATGGTTGTATTTTTTAAAATCTCTCATTGATAATAGGTCATGTCTAGAAAGTTCTATTGTAGAAGGCTATATTGCAGATGAGTGTATGACCTTATGTTCAAGGCATTTTCATAGAATTGACATAAATTTCAATCGGCCTGAACGAAATTATGATGTGTGTTTAAAAAAAGTGATGGAGGTTTATCTATATTTTATCAACCTGGAAAATCTTTGAGATCTAAAGATCCATGTGAGATTAAGGCCGATAAATTGGAACAAGCACATGTATACATATTAAAGAATTGTGATGAAGTCTTACCATATTTCAAGTATGTATAGAATTCATGGTGTCTCTTTTTACTATTTCATTTAGGGTAATTTCCTTTCTGTATGAGATTTATGATTCACTTCAATTTTGTAGATAATTTGCACAAGCTCATAAGGATACTATTTGACACTTGTCTGATGCAGAATAAAATCTACAATTTATTAAATAGTTAAAAGATAGGTCAAGTAACACATAAACATAAAATTTAATATTGTAGTATTTTATTACTCGTTCTAAAGTAATGCAATCTTATTGATAGGTCACACAATTGCACGAAGGAGAAGATAATCGGATCATGAAAGATTTGTTTTCACTTTTACGCAGTTCTATCAAATATTTGACATATTACAATGGTTATATTATTAATGGATATATATTTCATGTAGAAGATTATGATAAAAAGTTAAGAACTCAAAATTGTGGTGTTGTTGTAGTTCGTGATAATGGTACTCCTAGTGAGAACGTTGATTACTATGAAGTTTTAACAGAGGTTGTTGAGTTGCCATTTGTACTAGATAGAAGACCTATATTTTGATGTAATTGGTTTGATGTGCATGACGAAATAAAAGGAGTCAGAAATATGAGATAACTTCGTGAGTGTTAATTCGAATAGATTTTTAAAAATAAATGAGTCTTTTATTTTAGCGGACCAAACATATCAAGTGTTTCATGTTAATGATAATTCTAAAAAAGGTTGGAAAGTAGTGAGGAAGACTCAACCTCATAATTCCTATGAGATACTGAAAAAATGGATGATGATATTGCAGATTTAGGAAGTCCTTCAAAAAAATAAAAAGGAACTAATGAGGTAAAGTTTTGATTATTAATTGTGAATAGTACTATCAAGAGGTAAATTTTCCTCTATTACTACATTTTCACACATTTCTTCGTATTTTTTTTTACTTTTGGTTATTTTATAGATTCAAGATGAAACGATTGAAGACTGAAAATAAGGTCAGATCAATTGTGAAGAGTATTATTAAGAGTACATTAGTCGAGCCTGGTGCTATAGGAAAAGGATGAGAACGAGGGCTTAGATCTTTAGCTGAGAAAGAGAATATATCAGCTAAGAGTTTATTTCCTCAATCTAGTAATGTTGTTAAGAAATACCTTCAAGATTTTAAAATAAGTAAGATATTTTATATACTGAATGAAATCAGGTTGCTATTGATATTCTAGGCTATTAACTAAAGATGTCTTCAACGATCACACTTATGGTAAAGTAAGTTCCATACATTTATATGAATTTAAATGCTAAAGTATAGAATATGATTTGTTTGTCTAGGTTCTATAGGGAAGGGTTGAGGACAAGGACTTAAATATTTTACCATGTCTGCTAATCAAGGAATGAAAACCATTAGTAAGAATTTCATTCTTATTGAGAAAGAGTATATGGAAAATAATACTCCATATCCTATATCTACTAATCAAGTTAAGAAACATACCCAAGAATTTGAAACAAACAAGTATTTTGTTTAAATATGTTGTGTTTTTTCAAATCTATTATGTATTTGATAAACTTTTATGATATGTTTCTTGGTTTCAGGTGCTATAGGAAAGGGACTAGAGCAAATACCTAGATTTTTGAGCTCCTCTTTAGGGGTTTTTGAAGAAAAATAGAATCTTTCAACAAGAGCACCCTCTATTCTAACCAACATGTGTGAACTCCATCTAAAATCACAAGTTTAAGTTCGTGTTCTACCATGCCTTGTATTCAAGAAATGTGAAGAATGAATAAAGATCCCTTGGTTCTTGGAAAAAAGGACATGAAAGCCAATATTTCATTGCCTCCATCTATTGATCAAGTCATGAAACACTCTCAAAATATTGAAAAAGGTATATATTGTATTCACATATTATTAATTTGGTGAACTAAATTTTATTGTTGTAGTTTTTACCAAATTGTAAAACTATAGGTTCATCTAATCTTGGAAAGGTAAAAAGTACTCGAGGTAGCAATAAGTGCAAAGAATTTGTTGCACTTGATATTAGACGAAAGCTAAAATTAATCTTTTACAATAATCGAACGGTTGAAATAAATGACAAACTATTTTTGAGGCATTTGGGAAAAATTATTCGTGATCCTAATATACGTCCGTTGGGAATATTATCATGGAGTTATATTCGCATGAAAAACTGAATCACATATAGGCAGCTGTTAAGGTAATTAACATATCTACATCTGATTCAATTTTTTTTACTATAGAAGCTATACTTATTATTATAAAACCTGAGCTCACCATGTTGTTCATGTTCTGGTCCATTCTTGGTACTTTTTTCTTGATAAAAAAGTTTGCTAGTACTTGGAATACATTAATTTAATCCATCTTTTGATTATTGTAGGATAAATTTTAGGGCGTTGAACTGAGTAATCATCATGAACATATTTTGAGATGGATGAATGTGTTATGGAACAAATGGAGAGGATAATTATATGTTGAATTAGTCACTTCAACAAGGTCTGAAGAATAAGCCAAATGGAATAGATAAGAAAGAATGGGAGTGGTTGATAAAGAAACATTTTTCTTCCAAAACTTTTCATATATACATACTTATTTAATATTCTATTTTTCCAAAGCATATGTTGATTTATTCCTTTCCTTTTACAAAAATCTTGGTATCGAGTATGTGATGGACATTGCATAGATTTAAACAAGAGGAGGAGCTTTAGCCATTTCTAGTAGCCATCTCATAGGTTTTATAATTTTTATTTGGATTATTAAAAGTTAGCTTATTATTTTACAAATAAAGGCGAGAATCAACAAGAATGTAACAAACCGAGCTAAGTTGACAATGCTTAATCACATGGGTAGCAAGCCTATTTGAGATATTATTTATGAAAAGGTATTATCATAAAGTTATTTTCCTAAAAAAATATTTGAGAGGTATTATTCAACATGTTTTCCTTTGATGTAAAATGGGGAAAATATAAAAATGCATTAGATTTGGCTACTATTTTATTTGAGACTCGAAAGAAAGATAACAACCTTATTGAACCTGAAGCAATTGAAAATCATGTGTGTTTGGTAAATTAAATATGTATATTAATTACTTGAAATTATATGGAATACTGATAGAAAATATTTTTTTATATATTTTGTAGGCTTAAATAGAAGAAATGGTGAATGTAGAGCCATCTTTAGGTAGCATAGAGATTAGTGAAAAGTGTTATGGACCTCAAAATCATAGTCATGTTTTTGGCTTTGGGGTAGAGTAAGGTGAAAGACTTAAAAGGCAGTACTTCCTCCGAGGCTAAATTATTGTCCACTATACGTTCTACTTAAGAGGAAAACAAATACTTGAATAAGAAAAACAAATCCTTGAATGATCGTTTGTCTAACTTAGAAGATGAGATGAAGGAGATCAGAAAAATAAAAGAATTTTTCAGTGCTCATTAACTACAAGTTAGGGCTGCAACATCGCCCATTTCAACTAAATGACCACTTCCTTATGCTCCCAAGTTAGTAAACATATAACTTCTCAGCACTATTTGTATATTTATTGTATTGGTTTGAGAAATTTTAAATGCATGAACTATAGCAAGTGGTTGACATCTGTACAATGTAAGCTTTGTTAATCCTTTTTGAGGTTCAATTTTCTGAAGTTATGAACTAACCATAAGGCTATTATTGAATATAAATTTTGGTGTTTAAAGTTGATTTATGATTATCAATAAAAGAATTTACTCCGACCTCTGAAAGTAAATGTATTCCCAACACTATAGTTGCTGGACCTAATGTATTCCCAACACTATAGTTGTTGGACCTTCGAGTCCCTATTTAATTTGACCTTCTGAGTGTTATTGGTCCTGTCTTCATATTATCTTCCCTTTCTCTCCATTTATATTGTCCACCAAATATTGGGGGGGGGGGGGTTAATCTCTACCATTTCTTTTACCTCTTGCTACCCCCTCTTCAGATCTAGTAACTTAAAAAGTTTATTGTATGCTTAGGCATTATCCACTTTACTTCTAGTAAGTTAACAAAAGAGACCAAAGTTGTGCAGTGAACAATGGAGGAAAAATTGGTTGTTTATCTCTGAAACACACCAAACTTTGGCCCTTACCAAATTTCTTGATTCTTAAACCTTCTGATCATCATACGACTTGCACCATGACTCGTATAGTATGGATACAGGTCTAGGACCCTAGTCATATGTTGGTCATTTTCATATTGGCCAAGTTCTATTCAAGGTACAAGAAGACTCAATAGAAGTCGTATGTTCATGATACGAGAAATATAATGTCCAATCGTATGTTGTCCAATGTCTAGCCTTTGATGTTCTACTAAGAGTACGACTTGAAGGGTACTAGTATGAGTTCTATTTATTTGGTATTCCATGTGTCTATGTTGAGAAAGTGTGTGGGTGATCCTTTGTTGGTTGTTCCCTTGGAGGATATTGGTATTTTGGATTCTTTGTCCTATGAGGAGGTCCTGGTGAGGATCTTGGATCAGCAAGTTCGTCGATTGCAGATGAAAGGTATGACTTCGGTAAAGGTTCTATGACTTGGTAAGCTGAGGTGGACATGAAGTCCAAGTATCCGTTCTTATTTCTAATTCTAAAAAATTGTGCTTGAGGTATGTGTTGTCCTAAATATCATTATTTTCTATCTTTGTTTATGATATATTATGAATTTATTGATGTTGCTTTCTATCTTAAAGATAAGAGTATAGGCGTTTGAGGGCTTAATTGTGCTTGTATTTCCTTGTCCCATCATTCAAGGAAACATGATCCTAAGTAAAAAACACTGAAACATGCCAGACTTTGGCCCTTGCCAAATTTCTTGAGTCTTGAACCTTCTGATCGTTGTACAATTTTCACCATGACTCGTATAGTGTGGATACAGGTCCATGACCCTAGTAGTATGTTGGTTAGTACCATATTAGCCAAGTTCTGTTCAAGGTATGAGAAGACTCCATATGAGTCATATATTCATGATACGATAAGTATAGTGCCCAACCGTATGTTGTCCAGTTTCTTGCCTTTGATGATCTGCATAGGGTATGACTTGAAGGGTACTCGTCGTATGGTGATGGTACACGTTAGGCTAAGAAGTCATATGTTGGACAAAATGTGGTGCCCAACTTTCTAATGAAGTTACGAGTTGAGGGTACCGCTCGTATGATGTGGATACAAGTTGAGTGGTCTAACTGTACCCTCCTGCATTCTTTTTACAACTTTTAAGCTGAGGATATCTTTTGGATAATTCCCACCCCAAGCTCGTAAGACCCCAGGACTTATAAAACTTTTTGGCCTTTTATTATTCACTTGGGATGATCAAAATACTCTTTAAAAACCTCTCTAGAAGATTGGGCTAGGGTTTCTTCAAGGTGGCTATGTAGAGGTTTAAGGATCAAGTCTCTCTGTTAATCTTCATAACTCAGGCATGTGACTCTACCTTCATTGTTAGTTCACAAAAATTATATGTTTTAAACATTGTTCATGGTTTATTAATGGTGGTTTTGAAAGCCATGGTTTAGGGTTTGAATGCATAATATTGAGTCTTATTTTCTTATGTCTTAAATTATGATTATGCATATTTTAATAATGGTTTTGCATATGTGGGTTCTTGGAAATTGTGATTTAAACTAAGGATTTATGGTTAACCCTAACTTGATGGTTTTCCACTTGAATAATGGTTTGATTATGGTATGCCCTCAACCTGTTTGTGAAAATGTCAATGAGAAGAATCTTGTTACATATGAATTGTGTTTTGAACTATGGCATTGGCCTATGAATGTTGATGATTGGTAAATGGTTTATGAAGGTCTAGATGACCATAAATTAATTTAAATCATAACCTTGGTGGTTTAATTGACTAAATGGGTTTGAGTCCCTAATTATTGAATTGAATTAAGGTCTTTGTTTAGACAATGGGTTTGAGTCCCAAAGTTGACTAATAATAATTGTGGCATATTGTACGCTTGCAAGTGGGGTTGGTATGACGATACCAACGGGATGCCTTTGGTAAGTAATTGGATTAATGGTTGTGTATATATGTAAAGTATGTTTTAATTAGGCTTTAAAGCGGGATGTGTAGTTGGGCTGTTAGAGTGGAGTTCGAAGGACTAACACTGGAAACCATGCTAGCCGGTGTAGATATCTATATGACCGAGAGGCTTGAGTCTCCTGAATGTATATATGAACTGGAGGTTTGAGTCCCCCTTATTGTATACATTGGTGCTTAAGTTACCTTGACTATAACGGGAAGTTTGAGTCCCCCATAAAGGCATATATGGATATGGATATTCTCTGGTTTGTATGGCTACACACACTGGGGCCCTTCTATCTAGAGGAGAGCTGAGCTCATATAGCCCGTGGGTGCCTTGTTATATGATGGTTATGCTACACATCGCAGGTTAAGGTTTTCAAAGTACATGTTAAGACTTGTTCCCCATCTCAGCATGATATATATATATATATATATATATGTATGTGTGTGTGTATGTATGTATGTGATTGCATATGATGATTTGACTTGGTGTTAAATTTTGGCATTACTTTATTCCTCCATCCTTGAGTTATATGCTAGCGCTCCAACCGCTAACCGTCTCCGAATGTTGTATCCCCATGCGATGTAGGTCCCGAAACTCTTTTTACTTTTTCTACGCAGTGTTCAGGTATTCGAGTGGTTCGTGAGTTGACATTGAAGTGGTGATCTTCCATAATTTGGAAGGTTTTATTTCATAGTCTTTATATTCTATGTCTTAGACTTGTTTAGACTTTGGTTTTGGCTATTGTCGGGGGCATGTCTTGACATGTTGTTGACTTCGTATTTGTAGAGGCTTTGTTGGATTACTTTGGACTCGGGTGTGTTTGTTGGATTTGATGTTTGGAAATGGATGGTTGTCCGATTGCCGGTGGTTAGTATAGACTTATCATGAATTGTTATCAGTCTTATTTTTCAATTTCTTATTATATGTTTGGGGTATATCCGACCCTTGAGGTTGTTGAGCTGACTAGGTAAGGTGAAGGGGTGATTTTGGGTCCACGTGGGACTTGAGTTACCCATTACAGCTAGGCCTTAGTTTGGGTTGTGACAGTTTCTCTTGTCTCACAACACAAAAAGCACCTGGAAGCTATGTGAAAGTCCCTTGATCTCTCACTGGTTCTAACATGTCTTGTTTTACTTTTTGGCTAAAGTTGTCATCTTTCTCTACTGGCACACGCCTGCTATCTTGGCTGTCGAGAACTCTCTTTCCTCTATATTTCGTTGATGACTTAACCCACATCGATAAGGAAAAAATCCACTTGCCGTTTGAAATATCCACAGAAGATGGAATTTTCTCTCTAGGTCTTCTAACTCGAATACAAGCCCATTGAAGGTGTTTTTTCAAACTCAGATTCTTTCTTATTTTCTAGCCAACTGCCGCACTTGTTTATAATGACCTTTATGGTGCTGGAAGACCACATGTGAAAATGTAGTCGAAGCACTCAAATCCAAAACCATCCAAATTCATCATATTTTAGAAAGTTCCCGATAGAGGATTCCACCATTCAAGCCTCAGTTTTTATCCTTGTTTGCTCTAGTTACCCATGAAGACATGTTCAACATCTTTTCTACTATAAAATTCGAATAAGAATAGAGTGTCACTCATACATACACATGCAGATTTTAGGTTTCTTTCCATGCCTGTTAAGACCATTTCCTCATATCATTTCGAGTAGGGATTTCCTTACAATGGGAAAAACTTTCAACCAAACACCTACAACAAAGGTTGTTATCGGCTATCTTTGAAGTTGTACCTGAAATCTTCAGCATGTTACCGTCATTACCCCTTTCCCCCAAAATCCATTTATTTCTATGTAGTGTTTTTATGAGATTCCCTAAGGTTCTTGGGATGCAAGTCATTTCCAGTAAGTGACAATTAATCCAACCAAATCAAATCCCCATAACTCTCTGGGATTCTTCCGTATAAATGATTGCCACCAAAGTCCAAGTACTTGAGTTTCTCCAAGCCCACTTATTCAACAGACAGGAAAGATGAAAAATTATTGTTGTAAGAAGCAAGACTCTACAAGTTGGCCAAACTTGATAATGATTAATAGCACACAATGGGAGCTAGAATAATGGATTTAGTATATCCTAGATAATCAATCTAGTTATTGTCTAATCATGTGCAGAATTTAGGGTACACAAGAGCTTCCCATCTACGGATTTTAGATTAAATTAATATTTATATACAAATAATGTAATTATTTTTATGTTATCATTGTATTTACCTTGTTATATTATACTTGTAACTTATCATTTTTTATGCATGTCACTAGTCCAAGTTATTAGTAAAAGTTATCTGTAGGGTAACTTTTACTCTATCACTATTAATTATAGAAACTCATGTATAATTAGGTTGGTTAATGCATCTCAAAGTTTTTCTAATTAGTTTTTTTTTTATTTTTCTGCAACGTCCGCTCATGTTTCAAGATAACATTTAGACTACTTTTTGGGTAAGAGGTTTAACTAATTCTAGGGTAAACTTTATATAGATTGTTATATTATAGCATTAGTTATTTATCATTTTTTAAAATCTTACATGTACAGATTCAGAAGATTGAAGACAAGTTATGATGCAAACTTTGAAGATGCACAAACTCATTATTATTTTTCTATGCATTCAAATGTTATGAAAAATTTGATATCATACTCTAGCTCGATTGGGATGTTAACTAAGTTTTTTTGTGAAACAAATATTGAAACTAATATCATGGGATGTTAACTAAGTTTTCTAGTCTCTCATTATATCATGTTCTTGTATTAAGATTCTCAATAACAATTTGATATTAATTTGATAAAATTTATTATTTTGTGATATCAAACTCTAGGATCATTTGCATTCAATTAGAGACTAGAAATATTGCTCATCTTTAAATGTCTATCTAGGACTAGAGATGTTGCTCATCTTTAAAGGTTGATATAGGACTAGAATGTCGCTCATCTTTAAACGTTGATCTGGGATTAGGATGTTGTTTGACCTTAAAGTTTGATCTATGAAAAAAAAATTTCTCGTCTCTACAGGAATAATTTAGGACCAAATATATCATGTCCCTAAAGGATAATTTAGGACCAGTTAATTTTTGGTTGTAAAAGAGGTTAACAACCAAATAGTAATTCTATTTGGGACAAGATATACAATCTCTAAAAGATAATTACGACTAGGTTTTTGGTTGCCTCGAAAGGCTTTTAAGAACTAGCTTATTAGACTCATCACTATTGATAATATGCATCAGAGCCTATTAGGACGGGAAGCAACCAGTTTTTTCCTATCCTAAATGACCAATTGTGACAAGATTTGAACTTTTTGGGACCAGATTTCCCTTTATTATAGGTTATTTTGTTTTAGTGCCTAATCCACCTTCCTATAAAGGGTCATGTCCTCCATAAACTGTAACTACTCTATATTATACCTAATCGCCTCCCTCTAATATTTTTTTGGACTACCTCTACCTCACCTAAAACTATCCATAGCCAATCTCCCACACTTTTGAACTGGAGCATCTTTTCCCCTCCTCATTACATGCCCGAACCATCGCAACCTCACTTCTCACATTTTGTCCTTCACCAAATCCACTCTCACCTTCTCCTGAATAATCTCATTTCTAACTCTATCAATCCTTGTAAGTGCACATATCTATCTCAATATTCTTGTCTCCATCATCTTTAACTTTTAGATGTGGGAATTCTTAAATGGCCAACACTCCACTCCATACAACATAGACGATCGAACTACCACTCTACAGAACTTGACTTTAAGCTTAAGAGGTATCTTCTTATCACACAAGACCCTTAAAGTGAGCCTCCATTCAACCACCCTTCACCAATACGGTGCGTGACACCCTAATAAGTGGTTAATTTACCACTTATTTACACTCAATATTCATGTACATTACCATGTTTCGAATGAATAAAAGAGACCTATATGTGATTAAATGCATTAATATCCATATTTTGTAGGCATACAGATTGTGAGATATTATGATGTGGACTTGAGCTAAGAAGGATCAAAGGAAGATAAAAGAAGTGCAGCTGAAAGACCTGGAGCAGAAACAGGCCTCAGTTACTGCGACCGCGTCCTGAGGGCTACGATCGCGGCTAGTCAAGATGGCAGTAAATCTGGTACGATCGAGGTCACGCAGGATTTAGCCCAGGGAAAGTTTCATAATTTTTAGGAGTCGACCCCAAATCCTTAAAAAGCATAAAACCTCTTCCTATTTTGGGCATTCTAGAGACTATCATTACTTTGAATTTGAAATCCTAAATTGAGCAAGAATTGTAAATTTGGTTTGGAGATTTTGATTTTGGTATTTGTGAAGAATGGATGCCTTGAACAGCCCATTTGGTATATGGTTCTCTCTTTTTTTCAAGAGTAGCTAAATCTTTTAGTCTTGGGATTATGTTGAACTAAGGTGTAAATTAGTTATGGAATTTGTGTACATTCTAGTTAGATGATAATGGGTTATACTATTGCTTGATTAAATTGGTTGGGGTTGGTGGGTGAGAACCCCGAATACCCACATGGGTTTGTGGTTGAAAACCTTATGCTCTTCAAAGCCTAGACCATCCTTGAAATAGGGGTTTAGGTGAACTTTAGGAATTCTCATCATCCTTGAAAGAGGGATGCGGAAACCAAGTTAATAATATACAATTATTAGGTTTAGTTTACTCATTTTCACTATCTAAAACATAAGGGTGACTTTGTAGTTGACTTTACGTTGGGTATCATCCTAGAAATAGGCATGCCCAAATTGAGGTACTGGGTGAATATGATTGTCACACTTGTTAGGTACCCGAAAGGGTCAACAAGTGAAATCCTTGAGGTTTTATTGAGAAATTAGCCTCAAGGGTCCTAGACATGGCCTATCACATTAGTAACTTACGAGCATGTCAACAAGTCTCACACACCCACACTTAAGTTGCCCTTAGGTAGACATAATCCAAAGATTATTCAAATATTGAAGTTACATTAAAGTTTGTTGCTTAGTTTGTGAACTCAAGTTACTAGTGATATACATTCTCCCTTAACCAAGAACCTCCCCCCCCTTTTAATTATGTCATTTACTTTACCAACACTTCAGGTATTATCTTTGTAGGACTTAATTTCCCATAATATTAGAAATCTATCTTTCACTCCATGTGGATTCGACCTCAACACAAGTTGAGATATTGACAACGACCGTCCTCTACCACTTTAAATGATATTGGTGAGAGTTATCAAAATAACACCATTATTGTGAAGTGAAATTTAGTTTTCATTTGTGCGTTGTTGGTTCTTACTTAGGGTATAAACGTAGTGGTATGTATTTATTTTGGTTTTTATTTTCGCTTATTTATAGGTGATTTGCGTAGCATACACGAAACCATAAGCGACAATGCTAGTCAAGCCGGGTCTTTTGACATCCCCCTTGATGATGAGGGGAAACTCAATGACGTCAGTCGTTCAAGTCCCATCTGAATCCCACCTACGCATGCGCATGGTGTCTTTCATGTCAAAAGCGTCATATTTCACATTTTGCAAATGAAGGAACTTTTGGGAGGGGGCAAGCTTATAAGGAACCTATCCTTTATTTGAAGAATTTTGTAGAGATGTGTGAACCCTTTGATATCGCACACATAACCCAAAATTTTATCCGGCTTCACCTCTTCCCATTTTCTCTAATGGGATAGGTGATATTATGGCTCCAATCTCTTCCGGCCAGGTCTATCACTTAATGGGATGAACTCACCACGACCTTTCTTGACCGGTATTTCCCACCGTCCAAAATACTTCAATTAAGGGATAAAGTCATCAACTTTAGGTAATTGAATGGAGAGCATTTGTATGAAGTATGGGAAAGATACAATGGAAAACTAACGCAATGTCCAAACCACGAGGTCCCGGAGAAGATGTTTCTCTAAATTTTGTACCGTGCTCTTGACCCACTCAACAAAATCATGGTGAACAATATGGTGGGGGGCTCTATTGTTAAGTTGCATTATTATGACTTAATGAATTTTCTTGAGGAGTTTACCAAGAAAAACTGAGGATGCCATACCCGAGATGCTGAGGTTCTCAAGATTTCTCCCACTACATCCTTAGTTGACAAGGAATAACGGAAATAAGATGAAGAAAGAAAGGAGAACATGGCTAAGATGATGACATAACTAGAGATTTTGACAAAACATATGAGGGTGCAATTGCAAAAATGGTGAATGTCTTGGCATCAAAAGCGTATGAAGATGATGAAAAGGTTAAAAAGCTTAATGAGAATTTAATACTTGGCAAACTATCCGGCGGGGTCCGTCCTGCCTATCAAAGGCAAGGTGGGAACCAAGGTTGGACAGACCATGAACATGATCATTATTGGAGGGATTAATATTGTGACTATGGGCATTATGTGCCTCCCCATGAGCGGGTAAAGAACAAAGAGATTAGTTCCATTGACCTCGACAAGTACAAGTCGAAAGATGTTTTGGAAAAGATCTTGATAAGAGTGGAAGGAACATATAAAATGGTTTGTGAAATAAAAGGTGATATTTCGCAACTTAATCAAACCGTGGTGTCCCACTCCGCCTCCATTAATTAATTAGAGACTCAAATCGAGCAAATTTTCACACAATTGAATACTAAGACAAAGGGTGGTCTTCCTAGTGATACTATTGTGAACCTGAAGAATGAGGCTCAAGTTTTAGCAATAGTCACTAGGAGTGGAAAGACCCTTGGTGATCACTTTAAAGAAGAGTTAGGTGACAAGATGCATAAGGGTAAGTCGAAAGAAGCACCACCAAAATCTTAAGATTAAAATGATGAAAAGAAATCGGTGAAAGTTGATAAAGAGGTAGTGGAGATGACAAAACACAAAGTGATGTGATGCCTACAATACAATTTCCTTCCCCGTTTCCCAAAAGGCTTCAAAGAAAGGAAGAGGGTGCTAAACTCAAGAAATTCATGGCCAAGCATAGCAACCTCTATCTATATCCTATTGCTTGAAGGAATCCAAAAAATCTTGGGATACATTATGCTTTTGAAGAAGTTGATGTCGAAGAAAAAGCTCATCAAAGGTGATACAATTAAAGTCACCTATGGTTGTAGTGCTATCATGAGTAGCAAAATTGTGGAAAAGAAGAAAGACCCCGGGGCTTTTACCATCCCTTGCACCATCGGAACACATATGTTCATGAAAGCCTTATGCGATCTCGGTGCAAGTATAAGCCTCATGCCTTTGCCCATCTACAAAAAGCTCGAATTGGATACTCCAAATCCAACATCTATGATATTTTAATAATGGACCGGTCTATTAAGATACTGGTCAGAATTTTGTTTGATGTTCTAGTCAAGGTTGACAAATTTATACTTTCGGCGAACTTTGTAGTTTTGTATTGTAAAATGGACCAAGAAGTTCCTATCATTATTGGTCGACCTTTCTTGGCCACTAGAAGGGCCATTGTTGACTTAGAGTTGGGTGAAAAAAGGTCTAGAGTTCATGATGATGAGGTCTCTTTTCGAGTATACAAAACAAAGAAGCAACCCATGGACCTTCAAGTGATATCAGTGATTGATGTTCAAATCGAAGAAAAGGAGGAGGGGGACCTTGAGGACCCAACATGATAAAAGAGAAAAATGTAGCGACATGATGTAAACTAAGGTGTTATGTGGGAGGCAACCCACAAATGCCACGAATGTGGCTCGTATCCTTTGTTTTTTCTTTCGTAGTATAGATTTTAGTTTTGAAAATTGAATAACCCATGAATTTGTGGCACTATTGAATGTGTTGGAGGAGCTTGAAAAGGGGAAAACGTGAAATTTTTGCACTATTAACTGAATATAGGAAAATCTGTCAATTTGTGAAATAAGCTAAATAGGGGAAAAAAAGATGCAGAATTGCCCTAAGCTACCGCGATCGTGGGCCCTAGTCCATGATCGTGGTCACCCATATTTACACGATCGTGGGAACTTGACTTCGATCATGGTTATCTTAGCTATATATCCATCTGTTTCCCCCATTTCCCTTAGTCTCTCTTTTCAACTTTACTCTCTGATTGGACCCATTTTTGGTCAAGATTGTGAGCTCTCCAACATTATTCTTGCATCCCTCTTGCACTACATACCCAGTAGGTGTCATGATTCCTTGCTTTGATTATTGAAAATAGGCCATAGATTTCATGTTATAGAGAGGGCCTGAATCTTTGATTTTCATGCTTTATTGTCTCATAAATTATATTTGTGTGGTGTTTAGCTGCTAGATTATGGTGTACACATAAGAGGGGAAATCTTTAGTACCCAAAACATCTGTGGAAATAAATACAAATGAAGAGTACACACCAAGTGCTCGATATAATGCCTAAATGAATGCTCACTAATGGTTTTACATTTTAAGGGAGTAATCGAGTACCTAGTAGGCTTGTTCCACATTGTTAATGTGGATTCTTCTTGTAGGACATTCTTGTGGGCCTTAAATTTGAAAATTTTGAACATGGAAAATGGGTTTGAAACTGGTCTTAGTTACCGCAATCGTGTTCATCGATACCGCGATCGCGGCAACACGATTGCAGTAACTGAGTATTATTTCCTGAACTGCACAAAAAATTCTTGCACTTTAAATTTTTGCATAAACACCACCAATCAACTATCTAATGGGCTTTGGTGAGCAACATAGCATACTTTGTACATAAAAATATCAATGATGGTTGTGTGTGTTGTATGTTTCTTTTTAGGATAATCTCATGAAAAAATACCACCACATCCAATTCATGGCATCCGAGTGCCATACTCCTTACTATGGTGATTTTTCGGGGATAAAGTTGCTCCAGGAGAGAGGCATATGCTTGGATAACATGCCAAAAAATCTCCTAGCATTGCATGACAAGCTTAAGGCTACAGGGTGACGGTGTTTTGACCCAAATCCGTGCAAGGCAAATGAGCAATGAGTCCATGAATTCTATGCCAACCTGAGCATAGTGTCTTTATCGGACCCATCCAACATGACTATGAAGTTTTGGGGGGAAAACAGTGAACTTTAGGGTGGAGCAAATTAATGACATCTACGGCCTTCCAAATGCAAACATGGGTGAGTTCAAAGAAAAAGGGTGTGATCCGGGAAGCTGGTTGGCGGAAAGATTGTGTACCGAAAAGGAAGTCTCGTGGGCAGAATCCAAGAGTAACATCTACACGAATGACTTCACTTTTGAGGCCTGAATTTAGTTGAACATAATATGCAGTCGATTCTCCCCTTATACCCACATGACATCAGTCCCATAAATGCAGGCCTACATGGTCGCTTGTATTCTGGATGACATTTCTTTGAATGTTGGTTAGCTTATGGTTTCTGATATGAAATTGTTAAGAATCAAGGTGGTACACATCTCTTCTTCCCGTATTTGATTACTAAGAATTATAGGAGATCTGGGGTTGAAGAATACTCTGGAGACACTTGGGTGCACCCTGGTACCCCCATCTATCCTTTGAGAATGTGAAGAGAGGGCGCACCAGGTAAAAACATGAAGAGAAAGATCAACTTGGGGAAGTCAACATGTCAGGAGCCTGAGTCTTGTAGACTATGCACCGCTGGGCCTCTTGAGGATATTGGAGTTGCTATTGCAGTATCACGGAGCTCATGTCAAGTTTACCCCATGGGCCGAGAAAGCCCTTTACCACTCGTCATTTATATCTGTCATAGTCCAATTATGCAAAGTATCAAGAGGATTAGAAGAAACAGGGAGTTACCATTACTAGGCTTGAGAAAGCCTATGCACCCTTAGCAGCGTCATATCGTGATCTTTAGGTTGCACATAAAAAGATGGTCATAAAGAATAAGAAGAGAGATAGGTTCTTTAGAAAGATGTGGAAGGGGGTGAAGGGATTTTTGAAGGTTCTAAAACCCGTGATCAACTTTTTTCATCCGGAGTAGAGAGTGATGATAAGGCCCCAACTGAGTGATACGGTCCTGAGGAGGCTGATGATGATGCAGAGTTCGAGAGTGATAGCAACTCTTGATGCGATTTCAGGGAGCACCCTTATCGCTCTTTATGCTTGATTATTTTGGCAGTGAGGACACTGCTACCTCTTTAGTTGGGGGTGCCTGTCTCCGTATTCATTTGATCTGGGCCTGTATTTTTAATATTTCTGTATATTATGTTTTTTCTTTTTTATGACCTTTATTTTTTTACATATGCTTGGGTTGTAATATTCGAGTACTCTGATGTTGCCCATAATTGCATTGATTAGTTATTTTGTTCTTAGATTTTTACATTTTCTTTAGTTTACTTATGGAAATATTAGACGAGTTTTTCCCTATGATAGATTGAGTAATGACATTCTAAAGGGGTAAGCATCGTGTTTGGGTTTGGAGCTATAGATGCAGGTAAACTCTTAATACCATGGCATCAAAGTCACAAATGCAAGGGAGGTTTGAGTACCTGTAGCATTATGGATTTTGGGATCGCAATTATACCTATGGAGACTGTCGAATAGCCATATGGTTGGTTGGACCGTACGAAAACCACAATGTGAGATTAAGGCTTGGGTTGGTGCCTTAATTAGCAAATCATGTGTGGTGCCCATGCAAAGTGAACACCCCCCCCCCTTCATCTAATTTTTTTTTAAAATCGAGGGCATGAACATGAGCAACCTTGCAACAAATCTTTTTCTCTTTTTGTGACTCTAAAATTTTTACTTGAGAAAATTGGGAGATACTTCATTTTTTTATCTCTAGTGGGGGGAGGGGGGCAATTGAACCTCCTTGGTGAATTTAACATGCCATATGTGGTGAGCTTATATGTCAAAATCTTATGTGTACTTGTACCATCTAGAACTTGCCCCATTAGTCTTTTAAGGTTAATTTTTATCCTACTTGGTTGGGTAGAGGATCTTAGGCCATCATTGTGACATTAGAAGTCCACTTTAGCCTAAAAATGCCTACCTACCATTGCATAGATGTTATCCCTACCCACTTTGAGCCTTTTGACCTTTTTTTGCAAACACATTACAAACCGTGAGTTTTTCAATCTTTATCTTTCTTTTGAAACCTACCCTTCTTGAACTTAAAATTACAACTTGAGGCTAAAAGCCTAAGTTGGGGGTGGTGATGATTGAAAGAGGTAACTTTGGGCCACAAAGTTGTAAGCGAGTGCCTATAAGATTAAGCATTGAGAACAAATGAATAAGAAAAATAAAGGATCCAACAAAGGAAAGAGAATCACAAAGGGTTCAAGGAAAAGAAATGAAAAAAAATAGGTGAACCAAGAAAATAAAAAGTTGGCACATGTAAAGAGTGAAAACAAAAGAAGCGGCCCATTATCAAAAGTTGGATGGAACAGTGTGATGTAGATGTTTGAGGAGGGTTTAGCCATGTTGTTCCTAAAAAATATCCTACCCTACCCCGAACCTGCGGTACAAGCACAAAAAGACCTTCGTGATTCCCAACCTAGTATTTTCATTGTAGTGGCGATTGAAAATAGGGGCAAGCCTATGGAATGGTACTTGTTAGCATTGAGAGTTCATGTGAGGGAGAGATTTTTGCACTTAAATTCCTTTTTTCATAATTGGTAGCTTGGTGTGTGAAATTTTTCCTTCTTATAGGAAGGCATGTAAACAAATTGAGGTGGGTGATTTTGTCATCTTTCCAGAAAAGAGGCAAATAGAAGTATAGTGTAGTTGAGGTCAAAAAGTGAGTCATTCCTAGAGTATTGGTGATTGTTACATTGTTACTCTTCGAAGTCTTTTGCATCCTTGAAAAATCACATTTTATGTTGAGGGAAATTGTGAATATAGTTTTGCCCAAGTTTGAAGAGCTAAATTGTAGTATTAACTTGGATTGAAGTCGTCATGATTATTTGGGTCATTTAATGTAGGAATAAAAGTGCATAGCCTCATGGTAAGGGGTAGTGTTTCTTGAGGACAATCAAATCTTTAAGTTGGGAGTGTTGATGAGTAGTGAATTTACTACTCATTTACACTCGACATTCGTGCACATTACCATGCTTTGAATGAATAAAAGAGACCTGCATATGATTAAATGCACTAATATCCACATTTTACAGGCATACAGGTTATGAGATGGAAATATGTGGACTTGATAAAAAAGGAATAAAGGAAGAGAAAGTAAGTGCAACTGAAAGACTTGGAGAAGAAATAAGCCTCAGTTCTGAGGGCTACGATCGCGGCCTATCAAGACGGTCAGAAACCGTGATCACGTTGATCTACATGCGGTTGCGCTAGCCACGATCGCGGTAAATCTGGTGCGATCATGGAAACACGGGATTTAGCTCAGGGGCAGTTTCTTAATTTCAGCAACCGACCGCAAATCCTTTAAAAGCTTAAAACCCTTTCCTATTTTGAAAATTCTAGAGACTAGCATTACTTTGAATTTGAAATTGAAACCCTAAATTGGGCAAGAATTGTGAATTTGATTTGGAAATTTTGATTTTGATATTTATAAAGAATGGATGTCTTGAACAAACCATTTTGCATATGTTTCTCTCTTTTCTTCATGAGTAGCTAAATCCCTTAGTCTTGGGATTATGTTGAACTAAGGTGTAAATTAGTTGTGGGTTGTGATGTATCTATGTACATGCTAGTTAGATAATAATGGGTTATACTACTGCTTAATTAAATTGGTTGGGATTTGTGGGTGAAAACCCTAAATACCCACATGGGTTTGTGGGTGAAAAAGCCATGCTCTTGAAAGCATAAACCATCCTTGAAAGAGGGGTTTAGGTGAACTTAAAGAATCCTCATTATCCTTGAAAGAGGGATTCGGAAACCAAGGCAATAGTATACAATTATTAGGTTTGGTTTACTCATTTTCACTATCTTAGACATAAGGGTGACTTTGTAGTTGACTTTACCTTGGGTATCATCCTAGAAATACGAATGCCCAAATTAAGGTAGTGAGTAAATATGATTGTCACACTTGTTAGGTACCCGAAAGGGTCAACAAGTGAAATCTTTGAGGTTTTATTGAGAAATTAGCCTCAAGGGTCCTAGACCTAGCCTACCACATTAGTAACTTACGAGCATGTGCATCAAATCTCACACACCCACACCTAAGTTGCCCTTAGGTAGACATAATCTCAAGATTCTTCAAATATCAAAGTTACATTAAAGTTTGTTGCTTAGTTTGTGAACTCAAGTTACTAGTGATTTACATTCTCCCTTAACCAAGACCCCCCCCCCCCCCCAATTTTAATTATGTCATTTATTTTACCAATATTTCGGGTATTATCTTAGTAGGACTTAATTTCCCTCAAGATTAGAGCTTTATCTTTCACTCCTTGTGGATTCGACCTTAACGCAAGTTGGGACATTGACAACGACCGTCCTCTACCACTTTAAATGGTCTAGGTGAGCGTTATCACATCCTCATCAATCCTTCCATTCCCCTAAATTGTAGACCCAAGATACTTGAAACTCACCTTCTTCTGAATGTCCTAAGAATCCAGATTCACTACCACATCAGCCTCATGCGATAAATCACTAAACTTATATCCCAAGTACTCTGTCTTAGTCCTGCTCAACCTAAAACATTTGGACTAAAGGGTGTGTCTCCAAATCTCTAACTTATTATTAACTCCTCACTGAGTCTCGCCAATTAGTACAGCATCATTGACAAATAACATATACCAAGTTATCTACCTTTGATACGATGCATTAAAACATCCATCATCAAGGCAAATAAAAATAGGCTAAGAGTTGATCTTTGATGAAACCCCATCAAAATAGGAAAGTGGTTCGAATCCCCTCCTACCATCCTTACATAAATCTTTGTGTCATTGTATAAGTCCTGAATAGACTTAGTGTACGCCACTGGTATGCCTCTATCCTCCAAGGACCTTCACAGAATCTCTCAAGGGGCTTTGTCATATGCCTTCTCAAGATCAATGAACACCATGTGCAAGTCCTTCTTTCTTTTCCTAAACTATCTATTAATCTCCTCACGAGGTGAATAAGCTCAGTAGTCAATCCACCTGGAATAAAACCGAACTAATTCTCAAAAATAGTTATAATCCTCCTTAGCCTCAACTCTACTATACTTTTCCAAACCTTCATAGTGACTTAACAGCTTAAACCCCTATAGTTGTTGCAACTTTGAATGTCCCATTGTTCTCATCTAATGGAATCATCATACTCCATTTCCAAGATTTGGGCATCTTCGCTGCCCTAAAAATGATATTAAACAACCTTGTCATCCACTCCAAACCTGCCCCGCCAATGCTCTTAAAAAAATCAACCAAAATCTCGTCTAGTCCAGTCGCTCTAACCCTACACATCCTACAAATAGCCTCATTTATATCCTCAACCTTAATACACCAATAATAACCATAATTGCAACACATATTTTAGTTCTCCTAGTCCCTCAGCACGAAACCTTTATCCCCCTCATCATTCAAAAGTCTATGGAAATAGGACTGTTACCTCTTCCTAATGAGGGCATCTTCAGCCAACACTTTGTCATCCTTTCCCTTGATGCATTTTACTTGGTCAAGTTAACGAGCCATCTTCTCTCTAATTATGGCAAGCCAATACAACTTTTTATCCTCTCATTTCTTCCTTAAAGCCATATACAAACTCTCATAAGTTTTTGTCTTAGCCGTCATAACTACTAAATTAGTCTCCCTCCTATCTAACGTATACTACTCACTATTTGTCTACTTCTCTTCGTCATCCTTGCTTACAACCAACATAGCATAGGCCGCCTTCTTAGTCCCCACTTTCCTTTTAACTTCTTTATTCCACTACTAGTCCTTCCGCTGCCTGCCAGACTGGGCACAGAGAAACTCAACACCTCTCTAGTGGTCTCTCTATTGCAACTGGCAGTCATCTCCATCATACTATCCACATCTCCTTAACTTTCCAAAGGCCCCATAGTAGTCAACTTCTCCTCTACTTTCATGACATTGGCCAAAATCAAACTACTCCACTTAATCTCGGGCCGATCCTTTACACTCCTTTTTTTCCCTTTTTGATTACCAAGTCCATCACCAATAGCTTATGTTAGGTCGAAAGATTCTCACTAGGTATGATTTTACAGTCTTTACATAGCACTCTATCACCCTTCCTAAGGAGAAAAAAGTCTATCTGGGTCTTGGTCACCGACTACTAAACATAATAAGGTGACCCTCCTTCTTTGGAAAGCTCGAATTTTCTATCCACAATCCAAAAACCCTAGAAAAACCCATAAGTGAAGCTCCTCCTTCATTCCGCTCCCCAAAATTGAAACTGTCATACACATCATTATAACCGAAATCAAGCATGGATAAGTGACCTTTAAAATGTCTGTGAGTTCATAGGCGTAGTGATGTGTATCCACACGTTTTTGGCTGGACTTTTTATTCGATATGTTATTCAGGTTGGCTAATTAAAATAATTTTACAAGGGCCATATTTGTCTTTTTACTTTCAAAAATAAATTATGTTTACTCTTCATTATATTTTTCTATATATTTATGTTTGGCATCTAATTTTGGGTACATATTTCTCCTTGAACCATAAAGTCTTATGTCCCCTACTCTTATTATCTTACATGATGCCTACATGAATATTTTTTAATTTTAATTAAAATTTTTGTGTCAAATTAATTCTCCTACCCACCTAATATTACCCATTAAACCCAATTCCTAATACCATTTTATCATAATTTACCCGTAGAGAAACATGATACACATAGAAAGAACCTATAATTTTCATGACTTGACACCCAAATTAGCAAACTAAGTCAATTCACAATTAAATTCCACATTTAATAATTCAAACGAAGTTATATTTAGAATTAACCTCAACTAGTAATTGATTACAACTGAAAATGAGAAATATAATAGCTGTGAAAACTAGAGAAAACTAAAGGAAATGTAACCAAAAGACTCATTAAAACCATTACATAATAGTCAATACCTGAAATAGAATTTGAACTGCATCTAATTTTTATCCAAAATTATAGGAAGAAGCCGAATTAAGGATAGAAGACAGATTTAGAAGATATTAGAGAATATAGGAGTAAGGGAATTAAGATTTAGGGTTACGAAGAGGATAATAGAGTGAAGTAAACAAATAAACATGCCATCCAAATTCATAGCTGCTCCAAAGTCTTTTTGGTTTTATGAGGTGGCCTTATTTCTCTTTCACATGTCTTCTATGTGACTTAATTACTTTGGGTCATTAAATACTTTCCACATGAAATTGACCTTGCAAGGCAAAGGATGATGCACCTCGACCTTGATAATGGTTGGTTCTTACTAGTCTGCAACAGGGAGAATTGAACATCCACAAAATTGTCAGTGCCAAATACAGTACCACAAATGAAAGAGCTGCAGAAATGAATCCTTGTAAAACTGAATTATTAACCTTTCAAATGATAAGGGGATTGGTTCTATGTCATTTTCTAACCTTATACAGTCCCTCCTTGCACTACGGGGAACCTTGGCTACTATAAGGTAACACTCTCACACCGATATTTGTATTCATCAATAAACCAAAACAATATACTAAGTAAACTCTTGCATTTTACAGTTTCATTAGATGTCCTAGTCATTTGTCTTCTAATAGCAGCAGGATAATATTACGCCACACCAGTAATTTTGATCATAATCAACCCAACAATGAAGCTAACAATTATACCTTTCCGCATGCAACAACCTTTGTGGTTATTTTTAGTTTTTTTTTGTGTTTAAATCATTTTGTCCTTCCTTATTATAGTTAATCATTTATAAGTTATGAGAATAGTTAGCACGATTTTCGAAGTATTCGGGAGTGATTTATATGAGTTTGAGGTTTTGAGCAGCCTTTAAAGTGATATATTGACTTTGATCGATATTTTATGATCAGAGCATCCGATGGTGATCCTATCAGTTTTGTTAAATTTGAAATATCAATGAAAGGTTAGTAGTGTGGTTGGTTCAGATTTCGAGACTATATTGTAAGTCTTGAGCATTTAGATGCAGCGGCGGACCTACGTGGATGTCAGGGGGTTCACCCAAGCCCCTTCGAAAAAAAATTACATTGTATATATAGGGTAGAGAACCTATATTTCTATACATATATTAATTTTGAACGATTTGAACCAATGAAACGAGACAGCCCGGTAATACTGGGTAGTGCTACTTGGGCAAGCACCATCCCCACTTTCGCAGGTTCGATTATTACTAGGGCGCACATGCTGCCTTATTTTTTTTAAATTCATTATTGTGCTATTGTAACATCTTGAAAATACCCTCTCGATGCCACACGATGCTTAGGACTATGAATATTCCTAAGCTAACCCATGATATCTATTATGCACTGAACTCAAGAAGAATAACTTAAAACATGAGTAGAAACTGAAGGAACTTATAAACTAGGTTCAAATAAATGAACAATCTTAACAAAATACTGCAACTTGGTAACATTCAAATCTATGTGAAGTTGAAAGCACATATCATCAGACTAGTCTTTACAAGCCTCTAACTAAAGATTGAGGAGCCACTGGGACAAACCTTATACAACTCGAACTAAAAATAAAATAACTGCAATAGTAGCAATAAATATCTGAAGTCAACCAAAGCTTGGCCCTCGAGCTATGAGGACTCACCAACTAACTAGATGCAGGTAGTGGTGCTCGAGGCTAGTCATGCTGCTGGGGACAAACACCAGAACCTACATTATGAAACAATGTATCTACACAGACATAAATATGTTCAGTACTTCTGGAATGTACTGAGTATGTGAGGTGAATGCATAAGTAAAACTAAAGCTAAATATACTTACAAATCATGCATGCTAAGTATAAGGAGACTCACTTTGATTATAAATAAAACTGGAAGTTGAAAACTCATAAAGCATAAATCATAAAACAATAGCTAAACAAAATTGTAAGTCATTACACTAAGTTTCTGAAATCTTCTTTTTTGTGGGAGATTCTCATAGCCGATCTAAACCATGAGAGTAACATAAAGTCTGATATCTTTTAACGACCTGAAATTTGATGAAATATGTAAAATTTGTAATTTTATGTGATTTGACTATTTTATCCCTCTAGTTGCATTGTGATATTTTTGAGGTGTGGGGGTGAATTCCACGGTTCCCGATGCATATTGATCCCTTTTGTGAGATATTGAGATTTGGCTCCGAGAGTTGGACTTATGTAGATATCTTTTGATTCGTATGATGGATGGCTGAACGGACTCCGTCAGTAGCTCCGAAATATTGATTATAGAATAGGTAAACCTTTCGTTTGGGTCCCGATGCACCCGAGCTTAGTTCGACCTGTTGGTCGAAAAGTTGAAAAATTAAAAATATGGGTGTGGAATCCACATTTGGGCGAAACGACCTTGGATGAAAAATTCGACTTTGCCAACGCGTCCGAACGTCGATTTTAGGGTGGTAATATATTTGGTTGAGTTTTATGGCTTTTAAATTTCATTTCGATCCTCAATTTGAAAAATTATGATTTCGAATTTCGAAAGTCAACTCTGTAAAAACGACGCTTCAGATATCCACATCAAGACATAAAATAATTATCATATAAGTTATTCATATATTATAGCTTTTACAACCCAAAAATCTTCTTCCTGAATTATCATATGATAATAAAATTCTCAAAACTTTCAGATACCCACATCAAGACATAAAATAATTGAGAAATAAACTTACAAATATGATTAAGAACTTTAGCTTTTAAACAAGAAGGACAAGTTGAGGTGTATTTGATGGAGGGATACATAAATACGAAAGAAAGTGGGAGAAAAATAATGGTTTTATTTTAACCATTTAAGCTTCTCATGTGGTATTATTTTTACCATCTCACGCACATAAGAATTACTAAGACTATTTGCTATACCATGTATTAAATTCTTTATTAGTTATTTTTGTGTTGATTCCTAGTCATGCTCTTGTATGTATAATTGTGATGCTGAAATTGCGCACTAAAAATAGTATCTAACTATATAACCTTGAAGAACAACAAGCAAAATGATAACAAATATTGCTAAATTATACCGTTTAAATTTCAATCACGATGGAATATTCATATTATTATGTTTTATCATTGCATAGGCAAAAATCATGAGAATCTTTTTAAACGAATGTGATAGGTTTCAAAATTATGGCTTTATCATTATTGAAAGTAGATGCTTTTTTTTTTCTTATATTTTTGTTAATTGAAAGAAAATCTTGATTATTTTTGTTAAATTTTTATACTTTGCAATTAAATTTTTTAATGAAGTTGATACTTTTAAAGAGAAGTTCGAGGGTGACAAATATCTTTCTTTTTTCAGATTTCTTTTCTTTTCAGTAAATTTATCATTTCTTGTTTATTAATGTGCTAGTTCTATTTTTTGTTTATTAATGGGTGAATAGTTCTTTTTTTTTTTTTTTTAAGAGATAATACATCAAAACCCCCTGAACTTGTTCCAACAAGTTACTTTAACACTTAAACTTTACAAATAATTATTTACCCCCCTAAGATCTTTCAACTTAATTAATTTCCCCCCTTAGTATATAACACCACTCTCATGAGAGAGAGTGCATTACACTTGCTGTCATATCAGCGTCACATCATCGCCACGTCATAGCCACGTAAATAAAGTATTTTTTAAATATTTTTATATATAAATATATAAAATATCTATAAAAATATATATAAATATTATATATATATATATATATATATATACATATTTTAAAATATATAAAATATTTTAAATTAAAAAAATACCTCCCCCCCCATTTTCCATCTTCTTCACAACCACCCACCCCTCCTTCCCCTACCCCCGCCCCTCCCGTCTACCCCCACACCTGCACACACGCTCTACCCACCCTTACACTGCCACACCTAAACATTCCCCATCCACCTTCGTCCACCCCTACACAACCACACCTGCCAGGTTTTTCGGTGAAAATTCCGGCAAATTTTCATCGGAAAACTCAACCCACTTCAAAATTCAATCACCACCATCGAAAAATATCATAAAATAGTGATAAAAAACTCAACCCACATGAAAACTTCAATCAAATCAAACACCAAATTCTCTAAAATCAACAACCAAACATCCAAATCATATAAATTTTTTAATTTTCAAATTTAATTTCATTCTTCTTTTATTAATCTAAGGGGTCGAAGGAGGATAAATTAAAGGTGGGGGGTGGCAGCTTTTGTAATTGGAGGAGAAGTGGGGTGGGGGTATTGACGGATTTGGTGATGGTGGGGGGGGGGGGGGGGCGGTGGGGGGGTATGGGGGGATGGGTGAAGAAGAGGAGTTTTTGTTTTCTTTATATATATATATATATATATATATATTAGTATTTTAAAAAAAAAATACTGTTCACACGTTTCTTTTTCTTTTTTCCTTTAAAAAAAATGTCACATCAGCATAAGGGGGGAAATTAATTCACTATAAAGATGTTAAGGGGGGTAAATAATTATTCGTAAAATTTAAGTGCTAAAGTAAGTTGTCGGGACAAGTTCAGAGAAATTTTGATGTATTATCTCTTTTTTGAAATTAAAAACTCACTTTATTAATTACCAAGTGACAAACATACAAAATTAAGGGGAGATATATCCTATCAACCCTTTCTCAAAGTTTACTCAACAACTGCTACTACTAATCTAACCAATAGATCATTTCTACCAACTATTTCAAAACTTGTTAATATAATCAAATAGTTAAAAATTGGTTTTAACTCTAATGTGTAGCATCAATTTAAGTCCTCATATTAGCTTCTCTAGTTCAGTGCTTGTTTCCTAAAAAAATCTTTTATTTCTCTCTATCTAGATAGCATGCACAACTGCTGACAGACTAGCTTTCAAAATCATCCCTCGTGTGTGTACACCTCTTTCTCCCTTCTCTACCATTCCACATGTTCTCCCAATCTTTAGGACAATCTTTCCAACCTTGCCACATCAATATAGAATTCCATGGTCAACCTGTCACAACACATTCAAAGAATAAGTGATTTCTGATTTCAAATTGTCTCTTATAGAAAACACAAGCAATATCCAGACTAATGCTTCACTTCAAATGCTTGCCCTTAGTTCTGATCTTACCATGCATACTCAACCATACTATAAACATATGCTCTGGCTCTACAACATTGTGTCATACCAATTTAGTCCAGAAAATATTATCAACTTCGCCTCTGATTTTAAGCTTTAGCTATCATGAACTTCCTTTTTATCACTATCTGAGCCACATCTCCCGGTTTTTTGCTAAACCTTTCTCATAGCACAAATCTTTCTAATCATCCAAAAAGCTTGTTTAGGAGTATTCATATTAAAGATGCTCTGCCTTTTAATATAACAGTGATCTACCCAAGCAATCCCAGCCTATTCTTGTGTTGACTGAGTGCCCATAACATCTTGCATATTACTATTGTATTTCATATCTGGAGATGATTAGTTAAGTTAAGACCTGCTGCCCTTCTTAGTTGACAAATTTTCTTCCAAGACACAAGATCTTTTTTGGTAATTACTCTATCTCCTGGCCAAAGATAACTTCTGCAAGTAGCTTCTATAAGCTTAATAACCTTCTTAGGCATTAAGAATAGTTGAGACTAATAATCTTGAACACCAAAAAGTACAGAACTATGAGTTACAACCTCTCTGCATAAGACAAGCTCCTAGTCATACATGATGTTATTTTAGATGTGTATCTTTCTACTAGAGGCTTGCATTGCTGCACAGTAAGCCTCTTGGTAAAAAGGGACACTCCTAAATATTTAAATGGAAGTTCTCTTTCTCATGCTTCAGTGCTTGCAAAATTTGTTGTTGGGCATCTGGTTTATCACCTCCAAGAAACACTTGACTTTTAGCCAAGTTAGCTTTCAAACCTGAGGCTATAAAGAACATATCAAATCTTCTCTTTAATTATATGACTGAACTATAATCACCTCTGGTAAATAAAAATAAGTCATCTATAAAATAAAGGTGAGTAATATTCGATTTCTTACATCTACGATGATAGGCAAATGTTGTTTAATACTGCAATCCCTTTAACAGCCTGTTTGGATGGTGGTTTGCCATGGTTTCATAATGTATGGTATGGTGTAGTATGGTATGGTATAGTACCATGTTTGGATGGATTGTATCGCTCACTGCGGTTTAATAATAGATTTTTTGTTTGGTTTGATGGTATGGTACGGTATGGTGCCAGGTAAATTTACTAAAATACCCCTAATTGTAATACATTTGAGATATTAACTCATTTATCCATATCAGTGCTAGCGTAACCAGTTGTCTTTTCTTTCTTGATGCTTCTCATAGCTACCTGATAATCCTTTTAAGACGCCAAATTCACAAGGGTATTTGCTAAACAAAGGTTTGACGAACGCAAACTAATGCAATCGGGAAGTACTTCCCAATCAATAAAACAATTGGTATACATGTATGTATCTTAGAGTTCAAAAATCACTTCCCATGTATATGCTTTTTGTGCATTCACTTTGTTCACTCCATTTCAATTTTCAATTTTTTTTAGATCGAATTGAGTTTTTTTGGCATTAAAAACTACTACTACTAAATAACTGTGATCATTTTTCTCACTCTTTGAATTTTTATGTTAGAGTGAATTTTTATATTGCTAACAGGAAGTCTTGCAATCTTCGATCTTGTTAACAAATGCGTAGTCTTAGCATGTATTTTGTTGATAAGGATAAAATAGGATTAAAGAAAATTATATAAGGGTATAGTTGGAAAAGAAAAATGATAACCATGGCACACCACCAATTTGGTGGTTCAATAAATTGCTTCATTCCATGGTTATCAAACCATGGAATAGTAATATATCATACCACCATTTTTAGAAAACCATGGAAACAAACATGAACCACCATCCAAACAGGCTGTAAGTATCTATAAAGATACTCCATAACCAACACAAAATGTAAAAGAGCTTAGGATCACCTTGTCTCAACCCTCTCTTATCTTGTATAGCATCAGGCAACTATCCATTGACAAGAAAAGTATATCTCACTATTTTGACACACTTCATGATCCAATTAGTCATTTTCTGTGGAAAGCTTAATCCATTCAAGACTTGCTCAATAAAAATACATTCCACATAGTCATAGGACTTTTGAAGGTCTACTTTTATGATGCATCTGGGAGAGATCTGTCTTCTAGTATAACCCTTGATTAGGTTATGACTTAACACAATATTATCAATGATGAGTCTAATAGGCACAAAAGTAGATTGACTATGCCCCCTACATCATTTAACACGTCCTAAAGTCTGCTAGTGATAATCTTAGATATGATGTTATAAAGGACGGTGTAGCAAGCTATACGTCTAAAATATTTCATGGTTTCAGGCTGATATATCTTTGGTACTAGGGTAACAACAGTGTTATTAATGTCTCTTAAGATTTGATTCTTTTCAAAGAAACTCTTTTATGATCTCCTTAATATCATCTTTAATAATGGACCATGTCGTCTTGAAAAAACAGGTTATAAAACCATCAATGCCTGGTGTTTAGTTACCATTGATACTAAAGCCCTACACTTATAACTTTGTTGTTGTAAAGTTAGCCTTGCTCTCATACTCATACAAGTGATATCATATGAAGGTAGACTAGCTATAGTAGACCTCAATAAACCGCTATAAAACTTCAACACTTCATGTGCAATATCAGAGCTTTTATGGAGTGACCTATCATTTGCACCTTTCAAGACCGATAAGTGTTGATACTTTCCCTAGCCTTCATACATTTAAAGAAGTATCTATTATTTCCATCTCCTATCCTCATGTGTAAGAGGTCAACTCAAAATCTCCACATACACCGGGGTAAGTCTATTTGAGAGCCTCTATATTGATAATCCCTTTCCACAAGTCCCTTTTTTTCTCTAACTATTACTGTCATATACTACAGTGAAAGCACTTTTAAAGTCCAATTGTCTATCATTCACTTTGCAATGATAAACTATTAATACCTCTCACATTTCAAAAGAGTCATTTCATAGTAAAGCAGGTTTACTTCCTCTATCAAGAGGTCTAGCCACTTCCTTACCCACCCTACCTTCTTGAACTAGAGGAGATAAAGAATTCTGGACCTCTGTGTTCCTTTATAGAGCCATGCATAAGATAGGCTCTCCATCCCATTAGGTGGAACGGTGGAGCTACTAGCCTGCTCAGTATTTCTTGGAGTTTGCATCACTATTGTAGGTGCAGTGGAAAGCACTGGCTGGTTATCATTAGTTTGTGATCTTGGATCCAGTAGAACTTTTGAATTGTCAATGATTTTCCCTCCTTTCCCCATCCATTTTTGAACCATTTTCCTTCCTCAAAGTTTTCTTATCTTCTTATTTTGTTCCTTCCGTTGTGGTTTATCAACATTCTTAGCAGGGGTAATTTTTGGTCTTTTATACACACGCCCAAACTGAGAACATATGGGACAAAACAAAAGCTTCAAGTCATAGTACACTTTCTGAACAAGTAAATGTCTATTTGGATCAACAATTTCAATTTTCTTAGGCAGTTCCTTATTAATGTTCACTTCAACAAGTACTCTTGCATATGAGACTATAGTCTGATTATTTGTGCATTCTTCAGCAAAAAGGGTTCACCTAAGCGACTGACAATTTTACTTTTAAGTTTTATGTCCCCAACAATTGAGAGGCAAGTTATATAATCTTAGCCATAAAGGCAATGTAATTGCATCTCCTTCTGAAGTCAAAAGTTAGTCTCCAAATCCTCAAACATAATGGCATCCCATTCATTGTATAAGGTCCCAAATAGAGAATTTCATCCTTTTCTTAAAGAGTTTGACATATAACAATATAGTGCCCTTCATCATGCCAAAATATCTCAGGTAAGGTCACAGTGTTCCAATTTCGCACAGTGCAATTCTTCAGATACATAAATCCTGATGCTTTACACATTATGTGAAATATGAGCGCATTACTCTATTCCTTCGTTGACTCGCCAATATCTTCCTCCTCCAGTATAACCCAAGATTTTATCTCAATAACCATCAAAGTTATGAATTTGAGTGTCATACCATTAGCTGAAGTCCGATTTCGCGCAAAGAGATTCGCCTAATTTTTATCTTCCCTTTTCCCCTGTTGCACTTCAGGTTGTTGCGGTGAATCTTTTTTCTAAATTGACTGGACTAGTAATTGCAGGTGCAGCAGAGCGAGAGTTATCCTCCTCTCGTGAAATAATCCCCTTTCCCTTTGAATTTTGTGTTAGACACAATTGGGTTATTTTCCCAATTTGCATGGTTACTGCTTGATTGCTTTCATTTGTGAACACACTATATTCTAGGACATCCTCAAGCACATCTCAATCCCTTATTCGTTCCTCGATTTGTTATCCTTGATCACATTTAGCCATGGATAACACACATTAGCAAGATGAGCTAAACACGTTAACAAAAATAAAGTTTAATGGGTGAATAGTTATTTTAGACTAAATAGTAATAATTTCATAAATAACTTAAAATCATTTAAGTTTTAAAAATAACTTCATATTTTTATGTCAAATTTTAAAATATCATTTTTTTACTTTTTTGTCAAATTTCTCAAATTTTATGTCCAAATATCTATTAAATTTTAGCCATGAATACCCGTCTTAGATGGATTAATAATCTATCTATAATTTATAATCTATAATCTATATAATATATTAAAAGTGTCAAGACCCTTTAAAAAATGATTTGAATTTTTTACCCTTCATTAAAAAATTTTACAATAAACAAAATCGTCTTTTTACTTTCTTTTTTTTTTTTGTCAAATTTCACAAATTTTATGTCTAAATATCTATTAAATTTTAGCCATGAATTTGATTAAAGAATATACTTACAGATATACCCGTCTTAGGTGCATTAATAATCTATATTTATAATTTATAATCTATAATCTATATAAATATATTAAAAGTGTGAAGACCCTTTAAAGAGTGATTTGAATTTTTTACCCTTCAATAAAAAATTTACAATAGACAAAATCATCTTTTTACTTTTTTTTTTTTTAATATTAAAGACATTAAAAATCAACTACAAAATTTCCTTTTATATTTATTAAAGTCCTAATATTGAATTGGAGGAATAGATAGTAGTACAAATTTGTTTTGGTTTTGGTTTCATATTCACTGGATGACCTAATTAATATTAAACTCATCATATGGAATCTAATTGGTTCTAGCCATAATATTTATATAGTAATCCTTATTTTGGTTAGATTTTATATGACAAATATGTTGAACACCTAAGTATATTTAACTAAAAAAATTAGCAAAGGAAAACAAAAATTAACGTATGAAAAATTTAATATGAAGATTTTCCACTAATTGATAAGAAAATAGAAAAGGTTTAATTGAGTCATAATATATATGGTAAAAAAATCATAGTATATATTTAACAATTCTAATTCAATTAGAATTTTGTCTTATATATAAAAAAAAAGTTCTAAAATTCTTTTTAAGTGATATTTTGAATCAAAATTTCTTCTACTTCACCTTTTCTTCTTATTTTAGTTTTGATTCAAACTTTTTTATTTATTTTGATTCATGACTTTAAAGATTATATAATTAACAATTGACAATGAATTCTTTCCTTTTGATAATTTCTCGTGTTTCTCTTACAGTTGAAAATTTTGAATAAAAAAATTGAACGAAATAAGCATGTTGTTGTCGAATAGAGTAGTCAAAAGATCAACGGTATATATCTCTTTTCTTTTTCTTTTTCTTTCTCTTTGTTTGATTGTGACTTAGTTTTAATGATGTTATTTGACTATATTTTGATATATTATTCCTTAGTTTTATAGTTGAATCTTTAACTAATACTTATTTGTTGAATTTTAAATATAAGCTTATAAAGTCTTGGATCTAGATATGCAAAGCTTTATTTGAATGATGAACTTATAAATTAATGTGGTCTTGTGTTTTAGGTTTTTTCTCTTTTTAAGAGATTTTTTGTTAGGGTCGCATTTGGATATTGTTCTCCAAAAAATAGAGTTAGTTGTAGATCCATCACGAAAGAAATAAAAATACAATAATGTTACAAACAAAGAAAAGAAACTAAAAAACAAAAGTTAAAAATCTAATAAAGTTCAATGATATTTTGACCTATGCCAATGTAGAAGATATAAGAATTTAATGGGATTTAAGCTTTTAAAAATAACGCCTAAATTTTTTGTTGGGAGAGCTCATTAATTATTTTACTACTTTTTAAAATTTAGTAAAATTGTAAATAAAGAGGTATATGGATAAGATTGCGACAATCAAAGGATATGGTGCAAGTGAATGGAGTTGCTCCTCTTTTAATTAGATGTTTTAGGTTTGAGTTCAGAATATGAAAAAAAATCCTTTGATAGGGTGTGCTTATCTCTTATGGGACCTTTATGGGACCTATCCGGCGCAAATCTGAATTAATCGAGCTGCAATATCGATATCGGAAACTAAATGAAAAATCAAAAGGGATAGGACTATGGGATTTGATAACAGCTAGGTTTAGTTTTCCTGTCTTGATTTGAATTTGTTAATTTTGACTTTTTAAGATGTTGATTAATTAAAAAAATAATGAATATACAAAGGAAAAAATTTAAGGCATCCTAAAATATGTTTCTTTCATTTGTGAAAAAAATGACACTCAATGAACAATAACTATATTTGAAATATAATGTATATTTATATGATTTAAATAGATATAACATGTGTTATAATGTCAGGTGTTACTTTTTCATTATCTATTCTTATGTATATATTTTAATTTAATCGACACATGACATATGTGCAAATCACATACACAAGACTAGTTACATCAAAAAGAGAAAAGATGTCTATGAATGATGATATACCTGCGTCGTGTATATGATCTGAATTTGTTGCAATTATTCACATTTATATAACTTTGTATTTTAATTATTCAAATATCAATTAAGTACTCCATATATCTCATTTGACATACCCGATTATTAAAATAATTATTTTAATTTATTTGTTAGTTATTTATATAATCAAGAGAAGTTTATCATATTCGTTCAATAGTATTTTTATCATTAAATAACTATAAAATATAGTTGAACTTCTATAGTGACAATGTTTGGTTGAAAATTTCATGACTGCTATAGAGAGATACTATTATATAAGTACATATATTGCTATTTGATGTTTAGATCTCAGTTAATCATTATAAATAAAAGTATGAAAAAATAGAAAGAGTATAAATATTAAAAAAAAGCAAACATCTGTAGTGTTTTTTTATGAAATTATGAAATAGCTGAGGTATATTATTTAAATATAATTTTATTCCATTAAATTAAATAGCAGATGTATATTATTTAAATACAATTTTATTGCATTAAATTATATATTTATATTTAAAATTTACTATGTACATGATGTCAATAATGACTATCATAAATATTTTGATATTGTATTTTATATATAATATATTATTATATAATATTGATTATTACTATTACAGAATCTAATACTTATAATAGATATCATTCTATTATAGGATAGAATGTTGTTATATTAAAGTAAACTATCACATGAAATATAGGTTTTGAAAAAAATCAGGCTAATATGAAGGGACATTATAAAGAAGTCTTACTGTATTAAAAGACAAATTTAAATCTATAAATCATAATTAATACGATTACTTTTATAAAAATTTTGTTGAGTGAAGTGTAACTCAAGTCGAACAATGGGCAAAATAAAAGAAAAATGGAGTGAGTACAAGTAAAGAATTTTGAAAATGAGTTGGTGAAAGGCAGAAAAGGAATAGTAATATGCCGGAAAAGGAAAAGCGAAGACTGTAGTAGGGCGTCGAACATAGCGGTGGATTTGTCTTGGGACTTGACGACACTTATGGGTCCCACTTGGCTGATTTTGACTATTCCTCGAGTTCAGTCTGCCACCGTCGGTCACGCCCTTTCGGCCAACTGCACGTGGTTGACGTGGTCTTTTTTTACCATTATATTATATATTGTTGTTGTTGTTGCTGCGGATGTTGATGGTGTTGTTGTTTGTGTTCAATTTATTGAGATTTTTTTTGTTTATAGTATAGTTGTTGCTAATAACTACTTCCTTCTTCTCATATACTAAAATTATATGTTTAAAATTACTTATTCACTTATTAAATCAAGATAAAATTAATTAAAAAAAATAATTTTACCGTGAAAATTAATATTCCTTCAAAGTGAAAGAAAAATTGTAAAGTTACAAGAAAGTATCTTGCAACTTTTAGGGTTGAGGGAGAACAGTGGAATTGGAGTGGATGTAAATAGTTTGCAAATGTTTCATTATTTTAAGACTCAAAGCCAGCGTTTGGTTTGAGATTTTCAAATCTTTTAGGCGAATCATTTTTTAATGAAGTTTAACCATCTGGATTGACTATACTTTTTAGGGAACATAATCAATTTCTAAAGAAACAAGATAAAATGTGATTTCATAAGTTTTAAAAATTATTTAAAAATATCCATAAATTCGCATTGTTATTTTATAAGGAACAAGATTCGTGTAATTATGTTTCGTGATTAAAAAGATTCACAGATTATAAGCTTCAATCACTACTGACTTAACCTATATGCATAAATGCACACACTTTCGTTTGTTCTCCAAGAGACAAGAATTAGTGGGTACATTTTATAAAATATAAAAGTGTGGGGTTGTTTTTAAATTCTTACAAGTTTTCAAAAATTAGAATTTTACCCAAAAATAAATTTTAACTTTGAAAATTTGAATTTTCCAAGAATTTTTGTCAAAAAATGACAAATTGAATGGTCAACTAATTTTTGCTAAGATTTTTCTCAAAAACTACTTGCAGCTTTATGTCAAAGGGATCCAAAGGGTAGAAACACATTCAAAGTACCCAAAATTTTAGAGTTTCATATTTGAAGTATCAGGTATGCGAGTTTTCAGTTTTCTAATGAACTATCACCAACTATTTATCAAAACACACCTCAACTATTGTATTGGACGAAGATCCTCAAGGATTGCAAAACAGACCAAGGGGACCTCTGGCAAGTGAGTGCTACATGGTTAGCCGCGAACATGGCACGAACAACGAAACCCTCTTCTAATGACATCTCGAGAAAGATGCCTTACGAGGGAAACACCTCCTTTTGAAGAATGAGAATGACATAGAGAACAAGGACAGGAGACAAAGACGTCAGAATCTGTTAGGAGCATAGATATGTATTGTACCAACTTCAGGAGATATTGGCTAGTACCAGGAGCAAATTTATGTACAAAATATAATGTCATGATCCAAAAATGAGGGTCATTATGGCACTTGTTGCGGCATACCTTGACAAGTAAGGTACATTTTATAAAATATAAAAGTGTGGGGTTGTTTTTAAATTCTTACAAGTTTTCAAAAATTAGAATTTTACCCAAAAATAAATTTTAACTTTGAAAATTTGAATTTTCCAAGAATTTTTGTCAAAAAATGACAAATTGAATGGTCAACTAATTTTTGCTAAGATTTTTCTCAAAAACTACTTGCAGCTTTATGTCAAAGGGATCCAAAGGGTAGAAACACATTCAAAGTACCCAAAATTTTAGAGTTTCATATTTGAAGTATCAGGTATGCGAGTTTTCAGTTTTCTAATGAACTATCACCAACTATTTATCAAAACACACCTCAACTATTGTATTGGACGAAGATCCTCAAGGATTGCAAAACAGACCAAGGGGACCTCTGGCAAGTGAGTGCTACATGGTTAGCCGCGAACATGGCACGAACAACGAAACCCTCTTCTAATGACATCTCGAGAAAGATGCCTTACGAGGGAAACACCTCCTTTTGAAGAATGAGAATGACATAGAGAACAAGGACAGGAGACAAAGACGTCAGAATCTGTTAGGAGCATAGATATGTATTGTACCAACTTCAGGAGATATTGGCTAGTACCAGGAGCAAATTTATGTACAAAATATAATGTCATGATCCAAAAATGAGGGTCATTATGGCACTTGTTGCGGCATACCTTGACAAGTAAGCCTATCACCCAAACTGATACAAAAAGAGAAAAAATAGAAATACCGCAAGGTAAGGCTTCTAGAACAAAGCCGAACCCTTCAAGTAATTATAACAATGCGGGAAAAACATATCCAAATATCATACATTCTCAAATCAAAAGTCAATAGTGTAAGAACTACAAATACAAATCATGAGTCAAATACATCAGAAATATCCATACAAGGTCAACAATCATCTCCGAATACTAATAAAGACATAACTACTATAGAAAGGCAGAGATGAAATCTGAATGCATAAATGTCCAACCGCTATCTTGGAAACTCCAACAATCACCCCAGTCAAGCAAGCTGAGGCACACTCAAGCTAGGACCTGCATCGAAAGGGCGCAGTAGGCATGAGTACGATCCACTTGTACTAAGGAGGTATCATAGGCCGGCCAAGTAAAGTAGTAAATAAAGCATACAAAATATACACTAAGGGCACACCACATGTAATTAGAAAATATCCCACAATAGTGGCCCACACTTCTTGAACTAATAGTTCTACAATATCCACATATAATACAACAACACACCAGATAGGGATCCAAATATACACAATATCACATACAAGTAGAGCAAAAGAAGAACATGTATAATCAAGATCATCAAGTATAAATAAAGAAAGATAGAACAATTAGACATTAATAAGTCAAGATATAGAACAAATAGATAGATGACAAGTCAATACGGCAACACAAGCATAACATAAACACAATAAATAAAGTGCAATGTATATGATGATGATGCACGAAGTCGTCGCACAACCTCTAAGATTGTGGCACAATCCCCGTATACACCCACGGAGGCAAGTCTCCCGATGTGAGACCTATGAGGGGTTCGTCAACACATATACAATCCATATATATATATATATATATATATATATATATATATATATATATATATATATATATATCTCAATCCATATCTCCTCCCCAGAACATGCCTCGGGGAGGGTGTTATAAGATGTCATATTTTCTATCATAAAAATATGTTGCCAGTGTTTCTCAGGTGTTGCCACGGTGGTACCATTTGTTTGATGAATGAATATAATATAAGGGTGTAATGTTCATAACCAATCACAATGATACATTTTCATAACAACGTGAGCCAATAACCACTTATTATTTCCATTCCACTACAAAAAAATAGCATTTAGTGATGAAATTTACCGACAGATCATTTTTCTTCATAGTTTAGCGATGAATTAGCGATGAAAATATCAAATTTATCACAAGCATAGCAAGTCTCTTTTTTAATTTATGATATAGTAACGAATCTGAGATGATTTTTTTTCGGCGCCAACTTTCAGCGCGAAAATTTGGCGCCTTAATTTCATGATAGATTTAGCAATCAATTGTGTGTAATCATTTTAATTAATTTGTAGCAATGGATTTAGAAACATATATATGCCTCAATTCCATTTATAATAGTTCTATAAATTTTATTTATTATTAGCGACAAAATAATCTTTCGCAAATATTTATAATTATTAAAATAGTATATGTCTGAAGGGGAGCTTTGGAGTAACTGTTAAAGTTGCTACCATGTGACCAGGAAGTCATGGGTTTAAGCCTTGAAAACAGCCTCTGACAGAAATGCAAGGTAAGGCTGCGTACGATACACCCTTGTGGTGGGGCCCTTCCCCGTACACCACATATAGCGATAGCTTTAGTGCACCGAGCTACCTTTTAAAATAGTATATGTTTATATTCTCAAAATAGATTAGGGCATTCTCATTTCAGCTTCACTTTACTACATCTTTCTCTCTATACCGCCTCTCTCTAAAATTTTCTATCTCTAAAATGCATCAAATTTGTATGCCTATTTGGTAGCTTGAATCAGGTAGGAATTTATGTTCTCTTTCTCTCTTTACTTTTTGTCTCTAAATTATGTCTGAAGAAGATGAGAAATTGAGTTTGAGTTTTCATTACTCATTTTTTTGGTAGCTTAAGGTTTTTTTTGATGTTTTGCCCGTAAATCTATGATTTTCGCAAATTTTATTTACTTACTATTAGGTCTACTACTTTACCCTCTTCTGCATTTGTGATTTTTTGGACCTGCGGACTGAATCTAGGGTGCATGCAAGCATTTGGTACTAAATTAGTATATTTTCATAGAAGTTTTAATTTTTATTATTTTTTGGTTAATATCCTAGAAACTGAAGTGTTCGAAAAGTGAATAGTAGGTGAAAAAGTACTGAAAAAGTGTGTTTTAGAGCTGACTAGAATTTTTACATTCAATAATTTGTCCTATCAGGTAAAATATTCTCGATAAATCTGATTTTTTTTTATATGTGTTAGTAGGAGAAATTGGGTATTTTGATATTTATTCTTTTGGTTATGAACGGATTAGACGAAAACATTGATATTTGGTAATGGATAAAAAGTTAAAAAAATATATCTATTGAGTTTTAATTTCCCAATGCGCAAATAATCTTGTTTGTTTTAAGCTCTATTTTTGTAACATGTTTGATAAAAGAGATATCTATTATTGGATTAACTAATTCTTTGAGGGGTTTGGGTGTTCCTGATGAAGCTGTTGTGTTTGATTTGGGTACACTTTGTGTTATTGAGCTTCGTGCAGCTATTTCTGTTGGTTATTGATTGTAACTTAAGCCTGTTGTATTGATAGTTTACTTTGTTCTTGGGTAAGTTAGAATGACCCTTTTTGCTTTTCAAAATTAGTATATGTCTCTTTGATATTGCCTGAAACATGTCTCCTATGTTCCATGAAGAATGCAACATACAATTCCGTTGATAAAGTTGTTCATACTTGGGAAGCCCTTTAGCTAATGAGCAACAGGTGACAGTGGAAAATCTTAATAGGCAGGATCCTTTTTGATAAGTTACTTTTATTTGACCTGGCTAAAGTTCCTTGTAATGTCTTTATGCTTTAGATACTGAACTAAATACTCATTTTTCAATTTTATTTATGAGAGTTGGTTTACACTTTTAGTTATAGCATAGTATGACTGACGCTTCTGCTAACTAGTATGCACTCATGGATAAACTTCTGATATTAAGGAAAAACAATATCACAGAGAATAAAGAGATAAAGTCTATGAAAGAAAAGTTATTGGAGTTGATTGATTTGTATTATGATGCTATAGACGCTCCAAAAAGTGGGAATAAGGTTAGTTGTGCTAACCTAATCTCTGTTTGATATCTTTTATTAACAATCCTATACTTGATCACTATGCTCATTGAGTGTTTCTACTTTTCTGTTCCCTAAATATTTTTTATTAGTGTGATGCCTCTCTTGCCTTAAAACTTAAAATTGACTATCATGTTGTCTGAAGAAAAGATGCGCATCTAGTCGATAAGCGAATGTCAATCTAATCTTGCTTCCCAATCTAGAGTAGGATTGATAGAATTTATTTTGTTTATGTTTTTAATCTTGATTAGCCTCCATGGGATAGGGGTAAGATCACTGTATAGACTCTACCTCCTCACATCCTACTTGTGAAATTATTTTGAATATTTTGTTTTAATCTTGTTGAGTTATCAAGTTCTTGTCTTTCGACTACTCTTACTATAGGTCTTCATCCCAAAGAGATTGAAAGTAGACAAGTTTCTACATTTCTTACAAACGAAAGAAAGCTATCACTCTACCTCGGTCCTAGGAGAAATCTATGACCAGGTTGAGCAATTTAAATTTGAAGAACCAGTTGTTGTAGGCAAGTGTTTGATCCATGTATTGATAAAAAAATTTCCACTGCTTACTAGTTGTGGATTTGATATATCTTGTTTTTTGTATTTCCATAAATTAAGAAGCTCTTGTCTTTTGAGTTTGGAATCCCTGCGGCATGCTTGCGGTTATGGAAAGAAAGGTACAAAAATTACATATTTGAGATGAAGAAAGCACTGAACACTAGCAGTGAATTAAAAAATGACTTAGCTGACCAGGTTATTAAAAAGTACAAACAGGTAAAACTTTCTTCTCTCAATCATAATAAATTTAATTTCAATAATTTCATTTGGTAAATACATAAATAGACACTCAAACTTGGCCTCAGCTGGCAAGTAAGCACTCTATTTTTTGCAAAGAATATTTGAAATAATGTTCATGCTTGAATATACTGAAATACAACTTCAAAAGTGAAAAATAAGTTAAGTTGTTTTCCAAATTTGAAATACAACTTTAGGTTGAATTTTCATTTTCATGGCGAAATGCTGAAGAAAGTGAAAAAATATTTCAGAAAAAGTGACTAATTTTTATGGCCAAACAAGTACTTAAATTATATGTAGTTCGAGTCGAAGGCAGTGGATGCATTTGTTGTGTGAAAACATACATCCACCTTTACGTATTAGGAAATTTAGAGATTAAAACTAACACATAATCTCCTGTTTTTGTTATTCCAGTTTTAGAGCTCTGGTAGTTTGTGCTCAACCTTTACATGGATGGTGACTATGTAATACAATGCAGAAATTATCTGTACAACATTTATCAAGTTGAGCTTGAGGTTCTATTTTTGTTTTACTACTATCAGGATATGCTCTTAGAGGCTCATTTATGTTCCGGAGCTAGTTCAACCACTGTGAATGAAAAAGAAAATAGTGAGAGAAGTGATGAGGTAATGTCTCCATTGTTTAATTCATTAATGCTGCTTTTAGATAGGAAGAATCAAATAGGCTTTTGTTGTTTCTGCGTCTGTTTCTATTTCCCTGCACTTAACGCCTCTTAACAACTAAATGTCCATATTGGTTCTTTGTTATGCATCTTTTTGAAGAACGAGTAGTATAACTTACTCTCCAGGTAATTTCAATTTGAGGTGCTTAGAGTTGTTCAACTTTCAGTCATGAGGTTGAGTTTGTTATCATGAGACTTGAGTTAGCATTCTTACCTACTCCTTATGTAATGCTTGATATGTTTCTTTCAAACTTTTCATCATTATTTATCAACTTTTCCCTTTCTCATGCCTCGCAGATAATCATCACTTTCATCTTTTCTGTATGCAAAGATGTGCCTTAATGTTTCCTTCGGTTATACTTTAGGGGTCATTCGTAACCTTGTTGTTAGGATATTGTCTTGTATGCTTTGACCCTTAGTGGAGCTCCGACCTGGATCCTAACTAAATTATAACTGAGGATTACTCGGTTCACTCTGGAACTCCGTTAATGGCAAGACCTAAAGTATTAGATGGGGGTAAGACTAGCTATTTTGTTTGGTAGATGAGTAAGTATGGACGATTTCCCTTGAAAGAAGTCAAACATGAGTATCACAATCTAAATAATTGTGAGTTTAATTCTCACTGTCCCCATTTCTCCTTCCTCTTTGCAATTCCCCAATGTAACACATTTATCTTTTGAAGCCACCATAAATGCACATTTATACATTGATTTTTCAAATTTTCATGCAACTGCTAAATGAAGCGCCGGATATGGAGAAGAGCATGAGGAGTAAATTGAACATACTTACCGATGCACTTGCTATCTATCGCGTGACTTATGATTACGCGAAAGCTATAGGTGACGTCAGAAAGTGTGGTTTTGCATAGAAAGTTGCAGGTTCAGCACTTTGTAGGCTTCATACTGAGCTCAATGCTAAAGAACATAGCCAAACAGTCATGGTTGTGTCACCTTCTGTATTGCACAAATTGTTGAACTTGAGGACCAAAGAAGTGTCTAACATGTAAAAAATCTGTATTAATGATTTAGGGGTCGTTTGGTAGAGTGTCTTAGGAGAAATAGTCCATGTATTATGTATGATATTATTTAATACTATGTTTGGTAGGATTTTGGACGTTTGATGGGGTGTATTACGAGAAATAGTCCATGTATTATGTATGGTGTTATTTAATACTAGAGAAAAGACAAAAATACATAACAAAAAATTAGTGATTAATTTTTGCCGTTGCTATTGAAAAACTTTAATGATGGATAAATTTAGTTGTTAAAGACGACTGCTATTAGTGACAAAAAATTAGTGACTAACTTTTGTCGTTGCTATTGAAAAACTTTAGCGATGGATAAATTTGGTCGCTAAAGACGGCTGATCAGTTGATTAAACTATGTTGCAATGGATCAGCAATAAAATATTCAGTCGTAAATTTAGCCACGACGAAAATGAATTTTGAAAATAGCAACGGTATAGAAACGAAATATTCTGTTGGTAACAGCAATAACCGATAAACTTCGTCGCTAAGTGGTCCCAAGTTTTGCGACAAAAATTAATTTTTCATCGCTAAGAGACTAGCAACGAGCAATATAGCAGCAGAAATAAATTCGTTGCTATTCCGTCACTATTTCTATTTAGTGACGGATTTACATAGGATAGTGACGAAAAATGACTGTCGCTAAATGCTATTTTTTTATAGTGTTCATCCCTGAATTTTCACATGTTTCATATGCCAAGATATATATATATATATATATATATATATATATATATATATATATCATAATACACCAAGGTACCATAATAGGTATTTGCAATAACACAATACAATTATTCACATGGATTCAAGGCTATCAACATTGTATAAGACGCCACACGGTCTTACATATCACATAATGTTTCAATTTCAAAAATGACATCATATATAGGCTCCCACAAGGGCCCAACACATAGATAATCATTTTTCATGATTAGTTCTCACCCTTAACATGCATTTTGTACTAATATTTACTACCTAATCCAGTCTGAAAGAGTTAAGCATAACCTACCTCGAATGCCGAACCTGTCCGCTACACTTTGAACCCACGATCTTACTTTTCACGAATAATACCGAACTTTACTAAAAATAGGAAATATAAAATCTACACATCAAAAAACCAACGACACCCATATTGACTACTTTTGGTTTGAGGTCAAAACGGACCTCCGAAATGAATTTTTAAAAAAGAAGGGTAAAATCGTAACTTTACTTCACAAATATGTTCTCTATGTTTTTAGAAACCTACAACTAAAAACTTAAGTCAAATGAAATAAAATCGAGGTTCAAATCGAAGAAAAATTATTTTTGAGCTTTACCAGGTAAATTTTTTGAAATTAGAGTTAAAGTCAAGAATTGGAGTTGTTTTGATGGTTAAATTGATGAAAAACTATTAATTATAAGATTAAAATATTATTCAGGTGAAAATAAAAGGAATTGGGGTTTAAAATCAAGCTCTAAGATTTTGGGGGTTTTGGGAAATTAATTAAGAAATTACTAAGAAAAGGGTGAATTCTTACCTTAAATCCGTAAAAGAATCAAGAAATAAATGTTAATCTAGCTTTTCAAGCTTCGCTTTTGAGCTCTCACACTATTCTAGGGTTTAACTCTCAAGAGGCAAGATGAAAAAAATAGCAAAATGGGCCAAAGAAAAACGGTAAAAACTATTCTTTTATACTGTGCACCAGCTGGAAAAACCAGTTTTTTTTAGTTCGACCGGAACTCCGACGGGGTGTGCAGGATTTGTTTGAAGTCCGATAAACACAAATGAACAATGCAACCACACTAAAGTCTATGTTACGGATGCGTTGGCAAAGTTAAATTTTTGAGAAAAATGTCGTTTTCACAAAATTGACCCCCAAAATTCGAAATCATAATTTTCCAAATCGAAGGTCAAAATGAGATTTAAAAGCCGTAAAATCACACCAAACATGTTAACTCCCTAAAATAAACATTTCAAAGCTTCTAGCACAGTCGAATTTTCCATCCGAGGTCTTTTCGATCAAATGTGGGTCCCACACTCATATTTCTAATTTTTCAACTTTTCGACGAATAGGTCGAAATGAGCTCGGGTATATCGAAACCCGTACCAAGGGTCTACCTAGCCTAAAATTAATATTTTGGAGTTGTTGGCACAGTTAGTTCAGCCATCCGTTGCATGAATCAAACCACATAAGTCCAAAATAAGGCTCTCAAAGCAACCAAAAATCATAATATCGGATAAATGATACAAAAATACATCAAAAACTGTGCCAATCACCCCCCCCCCCCAAACAAAAAATACCATAATGTAACTATGGGGAGGGGTAAAATAGTCAAATCACACCAACTCACAAATTTCACATATTTGATCAAAAAACAGGTTGTTACATCATCCACCACTATAAATCTAGTTCGTCCTTAAACTAAGGCAAAAAAATACCTTAATCAACGAAGAGATGGGGATAAGAACTATTCATATAAGACTCGACCTCTAAAGTAGCACCATCTACAGGTTGATGTCACCACTGGACCTTAACCACGGGATCACTCTATAGCGCAATAGCCTAACATCCCTAGCCAATATGGAGATCGACTCCTTAATAAAAGACAACCACTCATCTAACTGAACTGACTCCCATCGAATAACATGAGACTCTTTCGGAATGTAACGAAAGCATAAAAACATTAAAAACTGAATGAACAACTGATAGATCAAGGGGCAATCCAACTCATAATCCATATCACCAACAGTTCAAAAAATCTCAAATGGTCCAATATACCTGGGGCTAAGATTGCCCTTCTTCCCAAACGTCATCACACCCTTTATAGGTAAAACTTGAAGGAAAGTATAATCAAGAACACCAAATCTCAAAGAATAAAGTCTACGATCAACATAGCACTTCTGCCTACTCTCAGCCACTCTAAGTCTATCCTGAATAACCCAGACTCTATCTAAAGACTCAGGAAACAAGTTCGTACCTCGAGGTATCACCTCTGAAATGACAAACCAACCTACTGGGGAGCGATAATGCCTATCATACAATGCCTCAAAAGGAGCCATGTTGATACTAAAATAGTAGTTGTTATATGAAAACTCAGCTAAAGCCAAATGTTGCTCCTATTGGCCACCAAAATCTATCATGCATGCGTGGAGCATATCCTCTAAAACCTGGATAGTCCGCTCTGACTGGCCATCAATCTTGGGGTGAAACATTGTGCTAAGATCAACCTAAGTACCTAACTCATCCTAAAAAGTTTTTCAAAAGTGAGATGTGAACACAGAACCTCAATCTGAAATAATGGACACCGGCACACCATACAGACACACATTCTCATGAATGTATATACGAGCCAACCTCTCGACATTGAAAGAAATCTGAACTTAATAAAATGAGATGACATGGTCAATCGATCCACGATGACCTAAACGCTGTCGGAACCATGAGAAGTACGAGGCAAACCAGTCACGAAGTCCATAGTGATCTATTCCCACTTTTACTCAGGCATGGGTAACCTCTGAAGCAATTCACTTAGTCGCATATGCTCGGCCTTCACCTGCTGACAACATAGGAAATAAGCTAGAAAATCCTCTCTATATCGCCTCATACTACCGCACCAGTAGTGCTATCTCAAATCACGATACATCTTAGTCACACCTAGATGGATGCAATATCTTGAACAATGGGTCTCCTCCAAGATCAACCTAATACAATCACCCACTCACGGCACACAAACGTGGCACCCAATCCTCAAAACTCCATCTGAATCAAGTGAGGCTTCCTAAGCCTTCCCGCTCAATACCTTATCTCGAATCAACCTCAATCTAACATCATCAAATTGATGAGATCAAATCTGCTCCATCAAATAAGATCTAGCCTCCACAAAGGTAAAAACATGCCTAAGTGTCGAAATATCAAGCCTAACCATCTGGTTGGCTAAATAGTAAATCTTAAAGGCTAAAGGCATCTCCTGGGTCAAAAGATGTGCCAAGATACCCATGCTAGTCAACTTCTGGCTCAAGCCATCTGCAACCATATTAGCTTTGCCCGAATGATAGGGAATGGTCAAGTTATAATCCTTAAACAACTCAAGCCAACGGCGTTGCCTCATATTAAGATCTCATTGAGGAAGAAGTACTAAAGGCTACGATGGTTTAAGAAGATCTCACAATGGATTCCATACAAGTAGTGCCTCCATAACTGTAAGGCAAACACAACTGTGTACAACTCCAAATCATGGGTAGGATAATTAATCTCATGAGGCTTTAGCTAATGATATGCATAAGCAATCACCTTACCCTCCTGCATCATCATAGCACCCAATGCAACACCTGAAGCATCATAAAACATGGTGAAACTCATACTCCTATTAATCAAACTCAAAATAGAAATTAAAGTCAAAAAATTCTTGAGCTTTTGAAAGCTCGCCTCACAAGCATCAGACCACTAAAAGGAAATCTTTATCTGAGTCAACTTAGCCAAAGGAGTTGCAATAGAAGAGAAACCCTCAACAAAACGCTAATAATAACCTACCACGAAAAAAAAACTTCAAATCTCAATGGGCGAAGTAGGTCAAACCCAATCACGAACTGCTGCAACCTTGGCTGGATCAACCATGATACCTTTCTTAGTCACCACATAACCCTAGAAAGAAATAGACTCCAACAAAATCTCACACTTGTAGAGATTATCATACAACTTCTCATTCCTTCAATCTCTGAAGCACAATCCATAAATGCTCCTCATGCTCAGCCTCACTCTTGGAATACACCAAGATATCATCTATAAATACAATAACAAAGGAGTCTAGATACGATCAAAATAACTGATTTATCAACTCCATGAATACGGTAAGGCATTGGTCAACCTAAAGGACATGACCAAGAACTCACAATGACCATATCAAGTTCAAAAAGTTGTCTTTGGAACATCCAAAGCTTTAATCCTTAACTGATGATAACCTGACCTCAAATCAATCTTCAAAAATACTGCAGCACCCTAAAGCTGATCAAATAAATCATCAATATGAGGAAAAGGATACTTATTCTTAATCATCTCCATGTTCAACTACCGATAATCAATACACATATGCATAGACCCATCTTTATTCTTCACAAATAAGACAGACACACCCTAAGGCGATACACTAGGTTGAATAAATCCCTTATTGAACAACTCTTGCAAGTAATCCTTTAATTTTTTTAACTCGGCTGGGGCCATTGTTTAAGGGGGAATATAAATGGGCTTGGTGCCCCGCTCAATATCAATAGCAAAATCAATATCTCAATCCAGAGGCATACCAGGCAAGTCCATAGAGAACACATCCATAAACTCATGACAACATAGACAGAATACAAGAAAAAAGGTAAAATAACAATGGTGTCACGAATATTTGCCAAGTAAGATAAATACCCCCTCTTAACCAATCTACGAGCCTGATCATAAGATATAATCCTCTTAGAAAAATAATCTAATATAATATAATAAGGAGCCAACCAATCTATACTCAAAATAACATCAAAATCGACCATATCTAACACAATAAAGTGTACTAAAGTCTCACACCCGGTAAAAGTCATAAAACAAGATCATTGCACTCGATCCACCATTAAAGAATCTCCTACAAGATAGATACACGAATAGGGCATAGCAAGAGGCTCACTAATAAAATCAAAACCCAAAGTAAAATACACGAACACATAGGAAAAAGTCGATCTGAGATCAAATAATACAAATGCAGGTCTGAAATAAATGGGGATAATACCTGTAATCACAATATCATAAGCCTCCACCTCTAGCCTAGCGGGTATAGCATAACACTGACCACGACCACTATTGCAGGCTCCACTACCTCTACCTCTCGCACCTCTAGTAGAACCTCTACCTCTCACAACTTTAATAGGAGTATCTTTGATCACACAGCAGGGATAGTCCTTGGTTAAATGGCTAACCTCATTACACACAAAGTAACCTATACGGCCCAACTCCATCAAAGAAGGTATAAATACGCCCAGCGACCACCTTGAACTGCTGAACCCAAGGATCCAATACCTAAACTCTATAAGTCCACCTGCACTGGCCTACCCTGATATTCACGAGAATGTCTAAAATCTTTACCATGGGGAGACTGACCTCTGAACTTACCAAAACAGCACACCTTCTTGGCTCCATCCTAAGATACTTGAAGAATACCCTATGTCATCTTGGCATGATCCACAATGCTTTGAAAAAAGCTCCAAACATAACCATCTAAGATATAGACAGCTAAAGAGAGACATCCAAACCCTTTACAAACTTTTAAATCTTCTCAGACTCGATGAAAATGCTATCATAAAAATATCTAGACAGGGCATGAAAGCGTGCTTTATAATCAGCAACTATCATGGAGCCCTTCTCCAAATGATCAAACTTGTCCCGCATACGATCTCTTAAATTGAAAGGCATAAATCTCTCTAGAAAAACCTCAGCTAACTGATCCCAAGTCATCTCGTGAGAATGACAAGATATAACATCTACACAGAAAGAGTGAAATACAACTCAAAACACAAAGTAAGAAAGAACTTCGCACGATAAGAAATGAAAAGAGGAAAGTTTTCTTAAGGAGTCCTATAGCCTCTCAAAGATAGATATGGACATCTACGTACCGATACACGAGAATCTATTAGATATCCCGTTCTTACACTGTTAAGACTAATGAAACTTGGCTACTCAAATACCAATTTGTCACGACCCAAAAATAAGGGTCGTGATGGCACTTTTTGCGGTATACCTTGATAAGTAAGTGTTAGAACAATGAAGTTTTGATGGTTGACATGTAAATGAAACATGTTACTTAAGTTGGTCCAATCATATAAAGACAAGGGTCAGATCTCACTAAGAGGACACAGACAAGATCACTTCAAAACAACAATGGATAAGCTTTCTTGATTAATCACTTGTGAAATAAGAAGTGGTGGTTGAGTAAAACACTGGAAGATAAACTCAATAAAGAGTTTCACTCAATTAAAGAGTTTGAGTTAAAAGAGGACTTTGGTTAAACAATAAACTCTGTTAAGTTGAAAAGTTTAAATCAAGATAGAAGACTAATGACTTTACAGGACTCTTTGAAGAGTTGGTTATATATTGAGGGAGTAACTCATTTAGTTACTCTCGCACTTACAAATATAGAAATATATCAATAAATTATCTGAGAAGTTCCAAAGCTTAAAGGAGTCGTAGTTGAACCTGTTCTTATTACTTAGAGTGAAGGAGTCTTAGACTTTAAGTATTAGATTGGTTCTTGAGTTGTATTGTTTTCTAGTCTCAGTGAAGTATAAACTTAGTTAGGATCATTGTTTTCAAGTTGGAGAACTCAAAGACATGGGAACACTTACTTTGGGAAGGTTTGTCTTTTGCAGAAATAGAAGTTAGAGTCTAATTCCTAGTTTACAAGAGTCTTGAATTTATTGATTATTGAGGCTCAGTTGTTTTAGTAGAGTTGGGGTTAAATCTTATATAAGTACAGGTCATGGTTTTATATACCTTTTTGAGCCTTCAATCTGAGATCTTAAAACTAACTCTTTCTGAAAAGGGTAAAAAGGAGGAAAGTGATGAACTAAAAAAATTTGAGCTTGAGTTGACCAAAGTCAAATAGAAATATAATAATGAAAATAAAAAGGTAGATAGGTTAATCCAAGAAAACTCTAGGCTGAAACTTGATCTTAAAAGGGCCAATAGATGGACAAACTCCTCAAGAATTGTTATCAATTGGGTGAAAGAACTCACAGTGAAAAGGATGGATTAGGATTTTACAAGAGTCACACTGTCACTAATTATTTATGCTATATTTGTGATAATCTTGGATATCCCACTATTGAATGTCCAATTGTTGATAAAAGCAGATCCAGAAGTACAAGTCGGGCAAAGAACTCAAATTTCATAATATCTCATAAACATAAAATAAATAACAAAACCAAATAGAGAAACAGGTCACATAACCTGTTGCCTCATTGGGCAAAAAGAAACCTAATTCATCCTTTTTCTCATAAGAAATGACCCAAGCTTGTCTGGGTTCATAAAGTTAACCCCTAAATTATTTTACAGGTAAGAGTGAAAGGGGGCAAGAAAAATTAGTATATGGTTAGAGCTTGCTCAAGGCATAAGAATAGAAGAAAATAAAGTTCCTTTCACTTACCATAATTAAAAGGGGGTGGATTTTGTTTTGGGAAAACAAAGAGTTCAAAGATTCAGAGAACTAAAATAAAAGTTTTCTTGAATAGATTTGTAATATTTGTGTAAGAAGAGGTAAGAGAAATTTTACTTCAAAATAAAATAATCAGATAGGTGATATCCAACGCTTGGATCTAGTTCGTGTGAATCCTTGTAAAGTAATGAGAGAAGCAACAAAAGACAAAGGATGACAGTAAAACTGATGGGCATGCATAGAAACAGGTTGTGCCACCTAGTCCAATTATTGTTCAAACTGAGGGCATAGTGATAGGGGCAACAATTCAATAAACTAATTCATCAACAACACCAAAGTAATCTGCTAATACAGTGAAAAGATTCTTGAGATATGTATTTGGAATAAATTTCTTAAGATTAGTGTTACCCTCAAAGGGAGTAAAAATTCAACTTGGCAGATTATACTGAGGTTGTGTATGCAGGTTATTCAGTGAACAAGAAAAGCACAATAGGAATCGTACACCTTATTGGATCATGTATAATAACCTGGTCTACTAAAGAACAAAACTCAGTAGCTCTATCTATTGTTAAGGCTGAGTTATTAATGCTGGATTATGTTTTGATTAATTATTGTGAATTAAGCAACAACTCATGGATTTTAGTATGGACATGGGATGGGTTCCTATTCTTATACACGTGACATAAATTTTGTAAAGAACCCTGTACAACATATAAGAACTAAACATATTAATATTAAACACCATTTTCTTAGAGACAATGTTGAGAAAGGTCTTGTATCTATCATGTTCTATTATATGTAAGATCAACTTGCTGATATTTTCACTAAGGCACTTTGTAGAAAGCACTGTGAAAAGAATAGATTAGAATTAGATATAATTAAGATTGCATGAGCTCCCTTCAATGATTGACTAGAGTTTTCTGTTCTTGGTTTGTCCTACGCTAAAATTGTTGAATAATTCAGTCCTGTACATTGAGTTGTGTGTTCTAATTTTAGGATTTTTAATTGATCTAACAAATTGTGTACTGAATTGTGAAGAGATATTAGATAATACGAGTATGTTGGCTTATGATTTAAAACCTTCCATATATAATACTATCTTAATTATTTTTAAATTAGCATGATGAAACAGCTCAGTTTACTTGGTCCCAAAATAAATTAAATTTATAACTGCCAAATTCCAAGAGTCCTTCTTTTCAAAAAGAGACTGCCACCACCTTCAGCTTTCTCATCATTGTCGGACAAGTCCTTTCACTTTAGAACTCTGCACCTATCAACATTACTCCTACACTTCTATGTTTCATCTTCCAATATTCTCCACCATTTAAACCAAAACTTTATTAACGAAAATTTATCATCCACATACTATAACTCTCTTTCTCTTACTACTAACGGCGTGTTCCTTTCTCTTGCTTCAATAACATCTTCTTAATTATCTTCTGATATGTGAAAATCCCACCTATCCAGTGAATCAATCCACTCAATTGGTGGTTCATGCTATTGCCAACTCCACTTTTTGCATTTCTCCAAGCATCCCCATAAAATTTTCTGATTTTGATGCTTGGACAAACTCTCAAAACCTATTCTTAAGGTTTTCTGTTGGTTCTCCTATTCCTTCCACCTTAACTCCTGAGGTTACTAATATTGTCCCTCTTTAGATCATCCACACTGATGATATTTCCATTGTAAATTGATCCCTTGAAAAGCCAGATCTCAATCTAATAAAAAACAATCTTCTACTCCCATCATTGTCGATGAGCTTGAGGTTCCAAATGAACCATGTTCTTGTTCTGTTTCACCTATAACTTCTTACACCCATAATAAAAAACATCAAGAGGAGGCTTCTATGGCTGAGGCACTTCGAGCTAGTAAAAGGACTCGCTCAACTTCACTTGCTCCTTCCCCTTCCTCCTCCTCCCAAGATGTATTACTTTGCTCTGTGAGGAAGGGAAAGTCAAAATGCTGTATTTTGAAACTCTCTGCTTTTCAACCTCCTCCCTCTACTCCCAAGTCAAAAAGAAAGTCAACTCTCTCTCTTTCATCAGAACCCTTCAAGACTAAGCCTTCTTCTAGCTCTAGAAAATAAGTCCTACACCTATTCCTTCAGACACATCTAAGTCTGACACCTCTCATGTTGTCTTTACTGAGTTTGATGATGACTTTAACATTGAGGAGATTCCCGAGCCTATTAATTCCAAGGTGGATTGAGTTCTCTATTTTTAGAAGAGAAAACTTTCTTAGGGTAGGGTAGTGACTGGTTTTAGAGGTCCTTCTATCGCAGTATTATTGACCAAATTGGATGCTCAGGGGTGGACCAACTTGTTTTTTCAAGGTGATTCTCAAAAGAAGTTTGGAAAATCTGAGGTATATGAATTTTATACCAATGGGATTGAACGTGGTGATCTATTTTCTTCTTCTTTGAGAGGGGTGCCTATCAATCTAGTCACTGATGATCTAGCTCAGATCTTAGATATTCCATTGGAGGTTGGGGTCATTATGTGAAATTTGAATGGCCCCCTTTGGACAATCTTGCTTCTACTCTGGATATTTTTAGAAAATTCTCTAGAAATCTCAATCTTTTTTTATAATAGATGAGTTCTTAAACGTGAGATGTCTCCTCTCCATCAGCTCTATTTTGATATTGCGCACAAGATGATTGTTCCTAGAAAAGAAAGACGCACTAAGGTAAAATTTCTCGATTTGACTCTCATGGAACTCTTAGATACCAAAGTCATAATTGACATGCCCAAACTCATGATCAAGCATATGCAGAGGGTCCTCATTAAAGATAAAAAAGGACATGCTCTGCCTTATGCGTTCTGGCTGGCACCAGTTTTTTAGGATTACTCAGTGCCTATACAAGTGTGGTCCTTGCAAACCACAAAGAATGTCATTCACTCAGTGGAACACGTGAGCTTACCTATTTCTCTGAGAAGTGTTGATACTCCTCTTCAACATGTAAGAAATGCTCTTGCTGAGAAGAATGCTGCAATAATCGTAGATCAGGCTAAACATGATACTGAGAAAGCATTGCTTCAAGCTTAAATTCATTCTCTTCAAGTTGAACTTGCTCTAGAGCGAGCTGAAAATATGTTAATTGATTGTAAGTTGGCCCAGTTGCTTTCGTCTACTCTTTCTATCTCTTCCAACCCTTAAAGCTTTAGGATTGGTGTTCTTAATGTTTTAGCTATTTTTTCTTGTTAATTCGGAATGATGACATAGTATTATATGATGGAAGTTTAATGAAATGGCTACCTTTTGTTATTACTATTCAGTCTCTGCGTAATTTACATACATTATTTGTCTTTTCTTTTTGGTTCTATTTGTTTTAGTGATAGCCCTATTGTCCATGAATTATTAAACATTTGTTTTGGTCTTGGCTTATCTTAAACCAGCTTTTCAATGATATCAAAAGAAGGAAGATGAGTTGTGCAAATGTTTATAATCTTTTAACTAATCTGTTTCATTTTTAGTGTCTTCTCTTGACTAAGTGTTTCAGGGAATAGTTTGTCATCATCAAAAAGGGGGAATTTGTTGGAACAACTAAGTTTTGATGATTGTCATGTAAATGAAATATGTTGCTCAAGATGGTCCAATACATGAAGATAGGGGTCAGATCTCACTAAGAGGACACAAACAAAATCACTTGCAAATAGCAATGAATAAGCTCTCTTGATTGATCACGTGTGAAAGAAGAAGTGGTGATTGAGTAAGAAGTGGTGATTGACTAAAACACTGGAAGATAAACTTAAGAAAGAGCTTCACTTAGTTAAGGAGTTTGAGTTGAAAGAGCTAAGAGGACTTTGAATAAACAACAAACTCTGTTAAGTTGAAGAGTCCAAAGCAAGATAGAAGACTAATGAATTTACAGGACTCTTTGAAGAGTTAGTTATATATCGAGGGAGTAACTTATTTATTTTACTCACGCACTTACAAAGATAATAACATATCGATAAATTATCTGAGAAGTTACAAATCTTGAAAGAGTCTTAGTTTAACTTGTTCCTATAACTTATAGTTAAGGAGTCTTAGACTTTATGTATTTGGTTGGATCTTGAGTTATATTGTTTTCTAGTCTCAGTGACATATAAACTAAGTTAGGAGAATTGTCTTCAAGTTAGGGAACTCGAAGACTTAGGAACACTCACCTTGGGAAGGTTTGTGTTTTGCAAAAATAGGAGTTAGAGTCTAATTCCTAGTTTACAAGAGTCTTGTAATTTGTTGATTGTTGAGGCTCAGTTGTTTTAGTAGAATTGGGGTTAAATCCCGTAGAAGTACAGGTCGTGGTTTTTTACACCTCTTTGAGCCGGGTGTTTTCTACGTAAACATCACTGTAGAATTTACTTACTATTTTAGCTAGAGAGGAACACGTTAGTTAACCTGTTCCATTAATAGGCAATTGTTAGGCTAAAATAAGTAATCAGTAGGCCACGTACTTTAACAGTAAGTCTATCACCCAAAATGATACAAAAAGAGAAAAAAATAAAAAATACCCCAAGGTAAGGCTTCTAGAACGAAGCTGAACCCTTCAAGTAATTATAACAATGCGTAAAGAACATATCCAAAAATCAAACATTCCCAAAACCATGTGTCAATAGTGTAAGAACTACTAATACAAATCATGAGTCAAATACATCAGAAATACCATACAAGGTCAACATTCGTCTCCAAATACTAATAAAGACATAACTATTATAGAAAGATAGAGGTAAAATTCGAACGCATGAATGTCCAACCACTACTTTAAAAGCTCTAACAATCACCCGAGTCAAGAAAGCTGAGGCACACTCGAGCTAGGACCTGCACCAAAAGGATGCAATAGGCATAAGTATGGTCCACTTGTACTCAGTAGGTATCATAGGCCGATCAAAAAAAGTAGTAAATAAAGCATACAAAATATATACTAAAGGCACATCACTTGCAATCAAAAAATATTCCACAATGATAGCCCACACCACTTATACTAACAATTCTATAATATTCACACATAATACAACAACACACCAAATAAGAATACAAATATACACAATATCGCATACAAGTAGAACAAAATAAGAACATGCATAATTAAGATCATCAAGTACAAATAAAGGAAGATAGAACAATTAGACATTAACAAGTTAAGATATAGAACAAATAGACAAATGAAAAGTCAATACGGTAATACAAGCACAACATAAACACAATAAATCAAGTGTAATGTATCTGATAATGATGATAATGATGCACGAGCTCACCACACAACCTCTGGGATCATCGTACAATTCATGTATACACCCATGGAGTCAAGCCTCATGACGTGGGACCCATAGAGGGAGGGGGTTCGTCAACCCATATACAATCCATATATATATCAATATCAATATCAATATCTCCTCCCCGGCATATCCCTCGAGGAAGGTTTTACAAGATCTCACATTTTGTCATAAAAAGGTATTGTCAGTATTTCTCAGGTGTTGCCACGGTGGTATCATTTGTTTCATAATTGAGTATGATATGAGGATGCAATGCTTACAACTAATCATGATGAATATTTTCTCAACTAACCACATGATATTTTTCCACAACAAACCATAATGATACATTTTCATAACCACGTAAGCCAATAATCACTTATTATTTCCATTCATCCATGAATTTCCACATGTTTCATATGCCAAAAGTATGAACATATATATATATATGTGTGTGTGTGTGTATGTATCACAATACACCAAAGATACCACATTAGTCATTTGCAATAACGCAATACAATTATTCACATGTATTTAAGGTTATCAACATCATATAGACCCCACACGATCATACATATCACATAATATCTCAATTTCAATAATTACATCACATATAGGCCCCACACTTGCACAAGACATAGATAATCATTTTCCATGATTAGTTACCACCCTTAACATGCATTTTGTATCAATATTTACTACTCAGTCAGTCTGAAAAAGTTAAGTCATAACCTACCACGAATGCCGAAACCGGTCCACTACACTTCGAACCCACGACCTTACTTTCCACGAACAATCTCAAACTTCACTAAAAATATTAAATATGAAATCTATGCGTTAAAACAAAATCAATGACATTCATATTGACTACTTTTAATTTGGGGTCAAAACGGACTCCTATAATGGATTTTCGAAAAAGAAGGAAAAAATCATAATTTTACTTCAAAAACATGTTCTTCATATTTTTAGAAACCTACAGCTGAAAACTCAAGTCAAATCGAGTCAAAAATGAGGTTCAAGTCAAAGAAAAATTATTTTTAAGCTTTACCGGGTAAAATCTTTAAAATTCGAGTTAAAATTAAGAATCGAAGTTTTTTTGAAGGTTAAATTGATGAAAAACTCGTAATTATAAGATTAAAATATTATTCAAGTGAAAAGGAAAGAAATTGAGGTTTAAAATCAAGCCTTGAGATTTTGGAGATTTTGAGAATTAATCAAGAAATTACTAACAAAAGGGTGTATTTTTACCTTAAATTCATAAGAGAATCAAGAATAGATGTTAATCTAGTTTCCACAAGCTTCAATTTTAAGCTCTCACACTATTTTAGGATTTAACTCTCAAGAGGCACTATGAAAAAATGGGCCAAAAAGGGTAAAAAGCTGTTTAGTTTATATTGCACCAACTGAAAAAATCAACATTTTTTAGTTCGATCCGGACTCCGACGGGGTGTCCGGGATTCATTTGGAGTCTGATGAACACAAATGAACTATGTAGTCAGACTAAATTTGATGTTTCGAACGGATTGGCAAAGTCGAATTTTTGAAAAACATCATTTTCACAGAGTTGACCCCCAAAACTCGAAATCATAATTTTCCAAACTGAGGATCCAAATGAGATTTAAAAGCCGTAAAATCACACCAAATATGTTACCCCCAAAAAATAGACATTTCAGAGTTGTTTTCGTAGTCGAATTTTTTATTCGAGGTTATTTTGATCAAATGTGGGTCCCACACTCATATTTCCAATTTTTTAACTTTTCAACCAATAGGTCAAAATGAGCTCGGCTGCACCGAGACTCGAACCAAAGGTATACCTAGCCTAAAATTAATATTTCGGAGTTGTTGGCATAGTTCATTCAATCATTTATTGCACGGATCAAAAGATATCCACATAAGTCCAAAATAAGGCTCTAGAAGCCATCAAAAACCACAATATCATATAAATAGTATCAAAATACATCAAAAATTATGTCAATCACCCCCCCCCCCCCCCCCCCCCCCCTAGAAATATCATAATGCAACTATGGAGAGAGGTAAAATAGTCAAATCACACAAACTCACAAATTACACATATTTCATTATAAAATAGGTTGTTACATATGAGGCACGTGGACCTGTAACCTTTTCATAAAATTGAATATTTTATGTATATATTTTGACACTCATATTACAAGAAGATTACATGGCACACTTGCTTGAACATTAAGTTGTTACCTAAAGAACTTGGAGTCAATTCTCACTCAATACATATTTCCTTTTTTTTTTAGTGGTGCACCCATGTTTTAAAATTTTATATTCGCCTTTGGCTCGCACTTGCCACAGATAAGGACACCTGACATTATGTTAGTTGTACTACTTTGGAACAACCCTTTTCGGAGAGTTACTAATCTTTCATTGAACTTTATAAATAGGGGTTTCTCTTTACTTGTAAATCATTGACAATCAGACCTTAAGCAACACTATACACTTTTAGCTTTTCTCTAAGCATTGCCCTCTCTTTATTTTCTCGCTCATTTTAGCTCTCATAGAAGGGATCCTTAACTATCAAGGACCTTGCTTCACTAATCTATCTGCTGTCTAATTTTCTTTACCTAACTAGTGAATTTGTTTGCGCTTCGCGTGGTCATAAAAATTTAATTATATTTGTAATTTTATCTTTCATTACCATTGAATATTGAAAATAATCGCAATGTATATTTATAAAATATAAAGTCTTCTTTAAGTTTGTTTCATAAAATAAAATAAGATTATGCAGGGATGAAGTGATCAAAAGTAGTTATAAGCACCTACGTGTTAAAGAGAAATGTTGAAATAAATACACAATTTTATTGTTGAATAAATTAAACTACTGAAATTGATTATAAACAATAGTGTGTTAGATAAAAATATGCAAATACACTTTTTTCTTTGTGAAAATTAATTTTGCTTTTAAATTTCCTCGCCCCACTCCTCCGCCACAAGAGATAATTTATTCACACAAGTTTATTATATCAAATATAAATATGTTTACAAGCTTAATTTCTTAAAAAATAAAAATTCGTAATCTTAAAAAAAATAAACAGATAGATCTAGCCATGGAGATACATGCAATAATAAACATTTAAAAAAAAACTGTCAAAATCATTCATGCATTAAATATATTATGTAAAATTAAGAATGGAAATAGAAAGAAATTTAAATATACTAAAAAGTGACGCAAAAGTCTATTAGACATTACAAATACAGAATAAAAAAATATACACAAAATCTTTATAATTCTCACAAATAAATTTTGGGTGATTTTATAATTTGAAATAAATATGTAATAAATACCTAATAAAAAAATAATAAGCTTCTCACATAATTAACCTAGACAAATGAAGCAAGAGAAAAACAAAAGGCATATTTTGCATGCATAAGATAAGAATCAAATACTAATCACACATAAATATAAAAATCATGAAAAATAAAAAAGAAAATGAATCAAAAGAAAAATGTAAGTGCTAGTTATATAAATATGTCACAAGAAGAACGAGAAGGAGGAGGAGGAGGAGTAACGAAAGTTGAATGAGTAGTTTGATATTCAAAATTTAATAGGCAAATAAATACTTAAAGCATAATGGAGAAATAAATATACAAAAGAAAAAAATGTTTTAACATCTTGCTACCTGTATGGCTTCGTTTCTAATAGTTATGCAATTAAATCAACAATAAATAAAGAAAAATTAAAAGTAACAAAAAGAAGGTAAGAGAAAATGTAAAAGATCAAATATAAAGTAATCAATTTAAAAAAATTTAACACTATTTGAAAAATTAATAAAATATTATTTCATATAAATTTCTTTCTTACATATTTATAATACTTTACCTTATATTATGCAATAATATTTTTAATTCTCATTCAGTAAATTCTTTAACATTTCTCATATATATAATATAAGTGTGTATATATTTTTGAAAGTTAAAATTATGGATTTTATAGTTTTTTCCGAATTAAATGTCAAATAGAAAAGATCAAAAGAAAAGCAATTAAAAGAAAAGGTAAAACTAAAAGCAACCTAACTTAAAATACTATATTTTTACATTTAATTTTTTTTATTTATTATGCTTTATTATTTATTTAATATTTTTAGATTTTTCTTCCTTTCCTTTTTCTTACCTTCATTCCTATTTTTTTTATTTCTTACCATCTAACTCAATGTCTTCCTTTTATTTTATAATTTATCTTATTTGCCTCCTCATTTTTCTTCAATTATCACGCTAAATTAATTCTCTACCCTTAAATAAAAAATCATAAACCATTCTTTTTAATAACTTTTCATATTAATTTTTAGTTCTCTTTTAACTAAATCTTGAACAACTTCTTTTGAAAGCTAAAACTATAAACTTTTTATAGTTTTTCTTATTTTAAATATATCAAATAAAAATAATTAAAAAAAAATGATTAAAAGAAAACTAAAACAAAAAGCCACATAACCTGAAACTTTTTTTTTACATTTTATTTATTTATTTATATTTTTTATTATTTATTTAATACTTTTAGTAGAGTCGTCAATATGGGCTAGGCATTGTTGGGCCAACCCAGCTTATAATTTGATAGAGTTGGGCTATGATTTTTGTAGCCCGTTTAAGAATATAGCTTTTTTTGCCGGTCAGTATAAACCCGTTGGCCCATAGGGTTTGAGCAATATGGGTTGGGCTGACTCATGGGTCAAACAAAAAATGATTAAAATATAGAATAGAGTAGAAAGAAAAAAAAAGGGCAAAATTCAGAAATAACATACTTCTCCTCTTAATTATGAGTTTCATAGCAATAGTTTCATAATTGCATAATATAGCAAGTTATATTTTGTATTTTTACAAACTATTGCTACAAAAATACAAATACATATGATTTTTACTTCCCTTATGATCGATATGTATTTTGTATTTTTGCAAACTGTTGCTACTAAAATAAAAATATATATGCTACAAAATGTTATTTGATAAAAGTATTGCTATTTTTTATAATTTAATACTTAAGTATGCTACTTTATGTATTTTTGTCCAAACTTAAAGTCTATTTGGACAATTATAGATATTTAAATATTAAATATGTTTATAAAATATATAGATAATTAAAATATAAAATACTAAACTTTTTAAGGAATTAAAGATGTTTGATGAAGATGGTGTGGCGATGTTGAATACTCCATAAGTCCGACGAGATTTTTTTTAAGGATTTCATTTTCACTTTTAATGTATTAAATATTGACAGTTCTTTGTGTTTTATTGCAGTTAAAATAAAATTAGGTTAATAGTGCTATTTAGCTAGTTATATTATTACTCATTAGAAAGGGAGCCTTGGAGTAACTATTAAAGTTGTTGGTTCAAGCCTTGGAAACAACCTCTGGCAGAAATGCAAGATAAAGCAGCGTACAGTACACCCTTATGGTGGGGCCCTTCCCCTGCGCATAGCGGGAGCTTTAGTGCACCAGACTGCCTTTTTTATATTATTACTCATTAGCAGTTTTGTTGTTTTTCAATATCTTTATTTAATTTAAATTTGGTGTCAAAAGTTATTTAATTTCACAGATTATTAGATTTCTTTGTAAATTTGAGACTTGATTAACAAATAGTAACTTCATGTAATATTATATTGTAAATATTTATGTATTTAACAATTAAAAATTTAAATTAAGATTATAAAAATAATATATTTTAAAAAGTGGATTGGCCCGTGGAGGCCCGCAGCTAGGGGTGTTTAGGGTTTGATTTTTAACCAAACCGAACTGCGATCCAAACCAAACCAATTAAATAAATCGATATTTGGTTAGGTTTGGTTTGGGTTTGAATTTTAAAAAACCGATAATAATTTGGTTTGGTTGGATTTTACTCTAAAATAATCGATAAAATAACCAAATCGAACTGATATATATATTTATTATAATTATTTATGTATTATTCATAAACAATATAAATATTTGTTACATTTTATATTTTAATCATGATTTAACTTTAGTCGTAATACATTAAGTCATGTCTTCATCCAGTTGATAATACTTTATGAGATTCTAAATAAATTTCGCACTTTGAATGACAAATGATACTAATTGTAAAAATAATATCTTGTCGTATATTAAAATTTATAGCTGAGATTTATTTGACTATAGACAATCACTAATTTTAACTTTCTTTTTTAACCTTTTTGAGCAAGAAGTTTATATGTTCACCTTTTGCAGGGTTTATCCTATCTTTTGTTAAATATAGTTTTAAAATATTTTTTAGAAGCGTTCATATGATGTTGTTCATAGTTTTGCCGAAGTATAACACTCAACTGACATCTTAGTTTCAATAGTTTCAAGGTTGAGATACAACACTCGGTTAACATCTTATATGTTAGATTGAATTTGTTTTTTAAAATTTTCAACTTTTATCATTAGCTAAAGTTATAAATTGAAAAAACCAAACCAAACCGAACTAAACCGATAAGAACCAAACCGACGGTTATTTTTTTTGTTTGATTTAGTTTGGTTTTAGAAATTTAAAAATCGACTAAGTTGGTTTGGTTATGGTTTTGACCAATAAATGACTCAAACCGACCCATGAACACCCCTACCCGCAGCCCACACTGTGATGGATTGGGCTTGCTATTTTTAAGTCTGTCATGTTGATGGGCCAACTCCGCCTGACCCATCAAACTCCAAAATCCGTATGGGCTAGCCAGGATGGGATGGACCAGCCCGTATTGACAGCTCTAACTTTTAGATTTTCCTTTCCTTCTTCTTCTCTTAATACCTTTTAAAAAAAGTAATAATAAATAAATTTCTCATTTAATTCAATATTTTCAATTTTCCTTCTCATTCTTCTCCAATTATCATACTAAATATATTCTTTAATTTTAGAGGAAAATCATAATTTCATTTTTTATATAACTTCTCATATCATTTTAGTACATTCATTCTTTGTAAATCAAACGAGTAGAAAAGAAGAACTTACACCCCTCCATGTTTTCTATCGATTGTAAAATAACAAAATTAGATTAAAAAGCGAAAAATGCTCTATTGAACCCCTGTACTATGTTTTGTAAGTTGGATACTTCTACTTACATGTTTGTCATCTGAACCCTTGAACACATCAAAAAGCAGCATTTCGCACCCTTTGATCGTTGACCTTGCCTATGTGACAAGGTCATGGTGACTAGGACAAAGAGAGTATAATCACTTGCCTAGGGGTGCGAGTGGGGGTCAATTTTTGACCAATTTTACATTAAAATAATTAAAAAAATAAAAATAATATTAAAATTAAAAAAAAATTAAAAAGGGTCCTTTTTTTCTATCCATCTTTTTAAATTTACAAATATTTTTAAAAATTTAAAAATTATACAAAAATATTTTCAAACATTTAAAAATAATTTTAAAATATTTTTAAAATTTTTAAAAATATTTATAAAATTTTTTAGAAAAATTAAAAAGGATCCATTTTTTCTTCATCTTTTTTAATTTAAAATAAATTTTAAAATATTTTAAAAATTTAAAAAATAATTTAAAATATATTTTTAAAATTTTATAAAAAATAAAAATATTTCTAAAATTTAAAAAAAATTAAAAAAGGATCCTTTTTTTTCCTCCATCTTTTTTAATTTAAAAATATTTTTAAAAATTAAAAAATCATTTTTAAAATATTTTTATAATTTTAAAAAAATTAAAAATATCTTCCCCACCCACCCCCAGCCAATCCCCACCTCCACACCCCTCATCCCCTCTTTTTTTTCCTCCATCATTTTTAATTTAAAAATATTTTTATAAATTTAAAAATAATAAATTTTAAAAAAATTTCCAACCCCCCTCTCCAGCCCCTCCCCACACCAGCCTGTCCCCACCTCACCCAGCCCCACTCACCCCTCCCCCCAGCCCTCCACCCCACCCAGCCCGTCCCTAGCCCACC
>NC_061116.1:48722815-48726800 GCF_002878395.1 Capsicum annuum
GTATTCTTTATTTTTTTTCCCTTAGTTTTTGTAATTCTTCTATATTATTTTGAAGGTATTCTAAATATTATATATCTTTTGTTTCAAAATATCTAATTAGATTATCTTTCATAAGTTTTTCTAATAATATTATTTCTTCCATATTTTGTCTCCAATATTTTAAATATTCATAGTCTATCATTTTATCCTGTAGTAATTGCAGAGTTACAAATTTCTGCATAATAATTTATCCTAATTGTACTGTAATGTATATCTAATTCTAGATTTTCAATGTTATTTATTATCTTGTGTTGTTATTCTCGTAGCGAGTTTTTTAATTTATATAAACTATCACATGTAATTTTTCCTAAATTTTCTAGGTTTCTTCTATCCATATTAATTTTTCTTTTAGATTTTTCATTATTTTTCTAATTCGATTTCTATAATTAATTTCTTCATTTAGATTATCTGGATTTTCTCTAGTTTTTTTAATATATTCTAACATTTCTTAATCTGAATAATATCCATCTGGGTAATTATCCAGGTATAACTGTTCTATCCAATTAATAGTTTCAATTTCATAGTCGAATACTTTTTCTAATAATATTAACTTAATATCTATAATTTCTATATCTTTAAGTATATATAAGATTAAGATTTTAAGATTATCTATCATTTAAAATTGGTTAAATACTTTATTATAATATTTTTTAGTTGTTTGTTTTAATCTCATTAATTCTTCTATATTTTCACTAAAAATTGTATAAATTTTATATCTATTTTCCAAAATTCTAAATATACATAATTTATCATAGTTAGTGTGTGGGTTTGGTATTTAAGTATTTATAAGAGTAGTTCGGTAGGTGTGGTATATAATTAATTCTAGCCATAAAATATCTATCAAATATTTTTTCCAATATGATTTTTCTTATATCTACTATTTCTATATCCTTAAGTACATATAAAACGAGTATTTTAAATTTATCTACCATTTCGTCAGATAAATAATTATCCATTTTTCATAAAATTGTTATTTTCAAAATATTCCCTTCAATCATGCACATAACAAAATATGATCACTTTAGATTGCGATATACTATATTATTCTTAAATAACATATTCTTCGGTCACTATTAGCATGGTAATTTGGATACTTTTCCCTTAAACAGCGCCTCTACTCTGGGTACTCCCCTATCACGGCTTTCTTGCCTCACCGATTTCACCTTTAGGATGGCATAGTTTTTAGGGATTTTTCTCCTTTTTCACTTTGCTAATAAACTTCTTAACATGCTATTTTTCGAATAATTCTACTATAAAGCAACTATCATGAACTTATTTTATCATATCATGATTGTTAGAAATTTATAAATTTAGTTATTCATAATAGTAAATGAATATACTTGTTCTGGTAGTTTTGATAATTTTAAGCTTTGTTCTTCCATAGATTTTTCCATTGAAATATACCTATCTTTTAAATAATCAAATTATTTTTTGTAGACAAGAGAGAGTTTTTTGCTTCAATTGTATGAAGGTTTGCCGTCCTCTGAGCAAATGCTCTTCTATTTATATTTTTAAGAAAACCCGTAAACATTTTACATTTTTACATCTGTCCTAATCTATTACCTACCTACTTAACAAAACTCTTTACACCTATCTATAAAAGTAGAAAAACTTTACAAAGATCCTAAATTATTTCTACAAAAGGACAAAACTTAGTAATGACATTTTGTCAAAAAGTCAAAAAGTAACTAATAATTTACATAAATGAATTAAGAAAGATATCTAATCTTCCATATGTCATTTTCTAGCATTAACTTGTCTTCTTTATGTCACTTCATTAACTAGTCTTCTTTTTATTATTGCTCCGTCTTCTTTTTATTGCTCTGTATCTCCATTATTGCTTCATATCTTGCATCTTCCAGCTGTTGACTTCTTCTTCTATTCCAGTTGAACATCTGGGACAATATTATCTTCTCCATTATATTTTGAACATTGATGGTCTGGATATTTATGTCCAATTGACTTGCAATATCTGGTTAATAATTCTTCCGAAATAAATTTTTCTCTAATGGCTCTAGCGATAGGTTTTTTCTCTGGATTGAGTAACGTCAAGATCCATTGCCTAACGTCTTCTATATCTACTTCTCGTAGTTCCTTTGAATTTGAGTATACTATTATACTACCTCTTGAATAATAAGTCCATATGGGATTTCTGTTGCGATAAGTGTTTGCTAACTCTTGAAGAATTGCGGATAGTCTAATAATTCTCTTATTTGCATAAAAATTTGGTATCTCAATTCTAGGTATTTCTGGTTGTGGAATAATATCTTCTGGTATAATCATATCTCGAGTCATTCCTATTTTTACAACTTGTATAGGTGATTTAACTTCATCATACAATATCTCTGCTGGTGCCGTGTAAAATTTTATAAAAAATAGATTACCTTTGGTTATTCTTTTAAAAATGTTAAATGAATCATATATTTCTGGTATATTGGATATTTCATTTCCGTCTTGGGTATATATGGTACTAAGTAGTCCATATTCGTAACAGGTTTTAACTAGACTTGGTTTGGTTTTGGGTAAAGCAATTAGCTTATTGTATCCAGTTAGCTTCTGGGTTATGTAATTTGTATGTGGTTCTTGGATGTTTATAGCTCTGGGTTTGGTATTTAAGAAGGTTTGTATTTTGTAAATATTTTCTATGTATTTTCGGGTTGTATAGTTGTAGGTCTTTTTGTTTTGGTTTAAACCATCTCGGTATGTGGTAATTTGTGGGGGTATGAACATAGGATCTTTTGGTGTATTTGGAATAAATGGTTTATCAAATAGCTTGTTTAGGTTCATATTTGTGTTTTCCCAACTCCTTTGCTTGTACCAGCAGAAGTAGATTGATAAATATTATGGATTTTATGGAGTGTCCCAACGTCTCCTTCTAGCTCTGGAATTTTAATGTCTTCCGATCGACATAGCTCTGCACACTGCTGAGTTAGCTGATTTACAGCTATAGACTTCAGTTTAACTTCATTAGTCTTTATCTTTTCTATTTCATTTCCCATACTGTCCACTTTCATTGAAAGCATAGTTAGGGTGTTGAATATCTTTTCTAGAGTATCCTCTTCTATTATATCAGTCTGTGTAGCTTTGTCTTGATATGTAATCTGCAATAACATTTTTGTTAGTACTAATTACTTCAATTGTAAATGTGAAATTTAATATGTTCAAGACTAGTTTCCGAATCTCTTTTATTGTAACTGAATTTTGTATTTTCTTTGTTATCCACCAACGTACCTGTGTATTATCTGTTTGTACAATAAACTTGTTATATACAATATATGGCTCAAATGCTAGTAAACATGTATATAATGAGCATAATTCTTTTCTATTAATTTCTCATTTTATTTCTGTTTTTTAAACGTACCTGAGTAGTATCTACAATGGTGTTCTAATTTTTCTTCTTCATATCTATATTTAAGTACTCCTCCATAACTACATTCACTAGCATCTGCTTCTACTATATATATAAATTTTCTACTTTCGTCTAGAAATTGTAATTTTGGTAATTCTTTACAAAGTATTTTTATTTTCTGAACTTGTTTTTTATCTTCTTCATTATAATTATATTCTACATCCTTTTTTAATTTTTTCTGTAAGGGCTTTAGATTTCTACTAATTTTGGTATATATTCTCTTACTTGGTTTAATAATCCTAAAAATGATTGTAATTTTTTTTTGTATCTAATTCTTCTTTTGAATTTATTGTTTTTTGTACTGTATATGTTGTTGCATTTTTACTCCACTTTTATCTATTTGTATTCCTAAAAATTCTATTTGATTTTTCATAATTTCAGCTTTCTTCTCACTTAAACTTATTCCCGAATTTTCTATTATATCTGTAAATTGTTCTAATAACTTTAAATGTTCTTCTTTTGTTTTTGTATATAATAGTATATCATCTATGTATACTATACAATTAGGTAATTGTTAAAAATAACTATCCATAAAAT
>NC_061116.1:48729800-48731971 GCF_002878395.1 Capsicum annuum
TAAATGTGAAATTGAAGTAATTAGTACTAACAAAAATGTTATTGCAGATTACATATCAAGACAAAGCTACACAGACTGATATAATGGAAGAGGATACTCTAGAAAAGATATTCAACACCCTAACTACGCTTTCAATGAAAGTGAACAGTATGAGTAATGAAATGGAAAATCTAAAGACTAATGAAGTTAAACTGAAGTTTATAGCTACAAATCAGCTAACTCAGCAGTGTGCAGAGCTATATTGATCGGAAGACATTAAAATTCCAGAGCTAGAAGGAGACGTTGGGACACTCCATAAAACCCATAACGTTTATCAATCTATTTCTGCAGGTATAAGCAAAGGAGTTAGGAAAAACACAACTATGAACCTAAACAGGTTATTTGATAAACCATTTATTCCAAATACACCAAAAGATCCTATGTTCATACCTCCATAAATTACCACATACCGAGATAGTTTAAACCAAGACAAAAAGACCTACAACTATACAGCCCGAACATACATAGAAAATATTTATAAAATACAAACCTTCTTAAATACCAAACCCAGAGCTATAAACATACAAGAACCACATACGAATTACATAACCTAGAAGCTAACTGGATATAATAAGCTAATTGATTTACCCAAAATCAAACCAAGTCTAGTTAAAACCTGTTACGAATATGGACTACTTAGTACCATATATACCCAAGATGGAAATGAAATATCCAATATACCAGAAATATATGATTTATTTAACATTTTTAAAAGAATAACCAAAGGTAACCTATTTTTTATAAAATTTTACACGGCACCAGCAGAGATATTGTATGATGAAGTTAAATCACCTATACAAGATGTAAAAATAGGAATGGCCCGAGATATGATTATACCAGAAGATATTATTCCACGACTAGAAATACCTAGAATTGAGATACCAAATTTTTATGCAAATAAGAGAATTATCGGACTATCCACAATTCTTCAAGAGTTAGCGAACACTTATTGCAACAGAAATCCCATATGGACTTATTATTCAAGAGGTAATGTAATAGTATACTCAAATTCAAAGGAACTACGAGAAGCAGATATGGAAGACGTTAGGCAATGGATCTTGACGTTACTCAATCCAGAGAAAAAACCTATCGCCAGAGTCATTAGAGAAAAATTTATTTCGGAAGAATTATTAACTAGATATTGCAAGTCAATTGGACATAAATATCCAGACCATCAATGTTCAAAATATAATGGAGAAGATAATATTGTCCCAGAAGTTCAACTGGAATAGAAGAAGAAATCAACAGCTGGAAGATGCAAGATATGAAGCAATAATGGAGATACAGAGCAATAAAAAGAAGACGGAGCAATAATAAAAAGAAGACAAGTTAATGAAGAGACACGAAGAAGACAAGTTAATGCTAGAAAATGACATATGAAAGATTAGATATCTTTCTTAATTCATTTACGTAAATTATTAGTTACTTTTTGACTTTTTGACAAAATGTAATTACTAAGTTTTGTCCTTTTGTAGAAATAATTTAGGACCTTTGTAAAGTTTTTCTACTTTTATAGATAGGTGTAAAGACTTTTGTAAAGTAGGTAGGTAATAGATTAGGACAGATGTAAAAATGTAAAACGTTTACGGGTTTTCTTAAAAATATAAATAGAAGAACATTTGCTCAGAGGAAGGCAAGCCTTCATACGATTGAAGCAAAAAACTCTCTCTTGTCTACAACAAATAATTTGATTATTTAAAAAACAGGTATATTTTAATGGAAAAATCTATGGAGGAACAAAACTTAGAATTATCAAAACTACCAGAACAGGTATATTCATTTACTATTATAAATAGCTAAATTCATAAATTTCTAACAATCATGATATGATAAAATAAGTTAATGTTAGTTGCTTTATAGTAGAATTATTCGAAAAATAGCATGTTAAGAAGTTTATTAGCAAAGTGGAAAAGGAGAAAAATCCCTAAGAACTATGCCATCCTAAAGATGAAATCGGTGAGGCAAGAAAGCCGTGATAGGGGAGTAACCAGAGTAGAGGCGCTGTTTAAGGGAATAGTATCCAGATTACCATGCTAATAGTGACCGAAGAATATGTTATTTAAGAATAATCTAGTATATAGCAATCTAAAGTGATCATATTTTGTTATGTGCATGATTGAATGGAATATTTT
>NC_061116.1:48734971-48752010 GCF_002878395.1 Capsicum annuum
CAATTTTATGAAAAATGAATAATTATTTATCTGACGAAATGGTAGATAAATTTAAAATACTCATTTTATATGTACTTAGGGATATAGAAATAGTAGATATAAGAAAAATCATATTAAAAAAAATATTTGATAGATATTTTATGACTAAAATTAATTATATACCACACCTACCGAACTACTCTTATAAATACTTACATACCAAAGCCACACACTAACTATGATAAATTATGTATATTTAGAATTTTGGAAAATGGATATAAAATATATACAATTTCTTAGTGAAAATATAGAAGAATAAATGAGATTAAAACAAACAGCTAAAAAATATTATAATAAAATATTTAACCAATTTTAAATGATAGATAATGTTAAAATCTTAATCTTATATATACTTAAAGATATAGAAATTATAGATATTAAGAGAATAATATTAGAAAAAGTATTAGACTATGAAATTGAAACTATAAATTGGATAGAATAGTTATACCTGGATAATTACCCAGATGGATATTATTCAGATTAAGAAATGTTAGAATATATTAGAAAAATTAGAGAAAATCAAGATAATCTAAATGAAGAAATTAATTATAGAAACCGAATTAGAAAAATAATGGAAAATCTAAAAGAAAAATTAATATGGATAGAAGAAACCCTAGAAAATTTAGGAAAAAATACATGTGATAGTTTATATAATTTAAAAAACTCGCTACGAGAAGAACAACACAAGATAATAAATAGCATTGAAAATCTAGAATTAGATGTACATTACAGTACAATTAGGATAAATTATTATACAAAAATTTGTAACTTTGCAATTATTATAGGATAAAATGATAGACTATGAATATTTAAACTATTGGAGATAAAATATGAAAGAAATAATATTATTAGAAAAACTTATGAAAGATAATCTAATTAGATATTTTGAAACAAAAGATATATAATATTTAGAATACCTTCAAAATAATATAGAAGAATTACAAAAATTAAGGAAAAAAAATAAAGAATACTATAGTAAAACATTTAACCAATTACCATATAATCACCTCCCAAGATATGAATATCGATAAAATAAACATAAATAAACTCAAAATAAAAATATTTAGAAAAGTTAAGAAATATTCACATAATAGATCTATTTTACCACACAAGTTATCCACACCCCCTACAATTGATATATCGAACATCACATATTCAAATAGGTCTGAAATACTATTGGTGTCTTGAACAAGGCTGCTTGTTGAATCAATGCTTAGAGAAGTCGAATAAGTAATCACACCAAAAGATGAAACATATATTTACAACTTTTAAATACCAAATTCGTTAGACCATTCAAATTATAGTTGCTAATATAAAATATTGATTTTTAAATCCTCCGTCCAATCAATAACATTATAAAATAGGGCTACGAAAGTATCTTTTCTTGTATTAAGAGGAATAACAACGTTTATAATGTATAAAAATCGAATGATTTTATTTTATGCGCATCTTTTACATTGATTCTTCAACATTATTAAAGGTAAACATCTAAATTTAGAAATAGATGTAAAATAAAAAGAAAATAAATGTCCTTATAACTACACCAAGAAGAGTCTAGGCCAATTTGGGCGGTGGCATGGAACATGTTGGAACAAACAAGTAAAGATTAGGCTGGGGACTAGGGTGTGGAAAATGAGTTGTAGTGGGCACAGGCTTTATCCAGTAGTGTTAATATCGAAAATAGATTATTACTTTTCTTAGATAATTACTCACTCGACCTCACCCCAGAGAAACTCACCAATTATATGCAGTACTAATACCTAGGTTTTTTGGTCATTTTCTATTCCATGTTTAAAAACTATTTACATTGAGGAAATTTCAAATTTCATGTGTAATATCTTAATTTTTCAGGTGTAAAATTTGAAACTCTATTATTTGTCAATTACAAGGATTGAATGATATTTCTTCCATTTTAATCCATGTAACACTTTTTGTTTCACAATTCTATTTTAATCTTTGTAACACCTTTTATTTTACAAGAGTTAATTTGAATAATAACTAATATTTAGATCCTTAAAAATTATAGTTTTTTTTGTATTAATACAATGAAAATACATTATAAATTATTAATTAAAATCTATATAATAATCATCTAGAAAAAATATAAAATATCACAATGAAACTCAAAATAGCTAAAGAATATTTAATTTTTGTCAATGTGAACCCAATTACCCCTTCTCATACTGCCTCAATATAAAAGCGACAGGACAGAAATGAAACTTCAACAAACAAAATCGATTGGTTGCTGTTTTTCCTAAACGTCATTTACAAATCAGTCATATTACGTGCTATAAATACTCAACTCCAGAATCATCTTTTGCTCACATTCTACCTAATTATTCCATTACACTATTTACTATCCTTTCAACGTTGTCTGAAAATGGAATCCCCATACGAAGTTGAAGTAAAAATAACATCAGCCAAGGATTTGAAGAGCGTCAACTGGCGTTACGGTCCCCTGAAACCCTACGCAGTTGTCTGGGTTAATCCCAATGCTAAATGCTCCACTAAGGTCGACGAAGAAGGCGATACTTCACCTTATTGGAACGAAAAACTCGTCGTTCCTTTGAATTCTCAGATTGAAGATTCCACCTTGTACATCGACATCGTTCATGCTAATGCAGAAGAAGACACCAAGCCTCTCATCGGATCCGCTAAGATTCCTCTTATAGAAGTCGTCGATGATGTTGGCATAGGCGGTGAGCTGGAGCGTACCATCCAGCTCAAACGCCCTTCTGGCCGTCCTCAAGGAAAGGTAGAAGTACAGGTTACTGTACGGGAGCCACACTACCGTGCACGAGATGCGTATTACGCACCTCCGTACGGTGTGCCACCTCCTTCCCAACCCTATAATTACGGCGGAGGTTATGGTGCTCCTTACAGCGCCCCACCACCTCCGCCTTACGGTCAGGGAGGCTATGGGCAGTCAGCATACGGAGTGGGAGGCTACGGGCAGCCGGCTACGCCGAGTTACGGGCAGCCAGCATACGGGGAGGGAAGCTACGGGCAGCCAGGTGTAGGGTATGGTTACGAAGAGGAGAAGAAGAAGAGCAAGTTTGGAATGGGGACAGGATTAGCTGTGGGTGCAGTAGCAGGGGCATTAGGTGGACTGGCGATAGCAGAGGGTATTGATCATTTGGAGGACAAAATCGCTGAAGACGCAGCTGAGAAAGTTGAGGAAGATCTCGCCGACGATGATGGTGATTACGGCGGAGACGACTTTTAAGCAAAAGTCTTTAATTTACTTTCAAGTTTCAAATAGTACTGTAATATTCTTAGAGTATTTTTAACGCCAATAAAGTTTTAAGTACGAATTATCCTGAAAAGATGGGGTAGAAAAAGGATAATGAGAATAAAGATAACATGGAAGCACAAACTTATATGCCAGGATGTTATTATGCCAAATGTTAATTCAATGTAATGTAGTGTCTAATATATGCAGTGTTATGGAGAAAAGTTTTTGTAGATATATATTTTTGCGTTTAAATATTTTAATTGTTGTGGAAGTATATTTTTGCCTACTAGATAAAAATTGTTAGTGAACTTTATTTGATTATTACTTCTGACTAAGCATAGGAATATGAATTGTTTTGCTAATCAATCTCTTATTTTGAAGTAACTTTCAAGAACCAAACAATCCCTTTAATTCACACGTCCCATAAATAAATCTACAATCTTTTACTTTAATTATATGTAAAATAACAAATTCAGATTCAAATCCACTTGTTAATCTAAGCGGTCATATCTTTATACTTCGAATCACGTCAAGTTTCTTGGAAAGTTGGGATAGAGGTAATATACTTAATTATGGAAGATTTATTTTTATTCAAAGTTGGTTTTTTGTACTAAAACAATTTTGTATTGACTTAGAATTTTTATGATTAACCAAAATAGTTTATGCAGACATTTTGAATAAAAAAAATGAAGAAACAATTTTCAAATAGTACATGATGGATTTGAAACCAATGCCACCTACCACCTTTGGTTTTAAAAACCAAAACATTTTAGTCGTGCACATGTAGATTTGAAACCTAATATTAGCAAAAGGTCAGATAAGTGGACAAATGGTGAACGGCTGGACTGTCATGTTTTCTTTTTTCAGGTAAGAAATTATACTTTTCCAATTTCATTTATTTGATATCTAATATTAAAAATAAATATTCATTGTACTTGTATATTTTAGCAAATTAAAAAAGTTTTACTATTTTTTTATATATTAAATATCTACACAAAATAGTAGTAGTCAAATTTAAAATTTTAAAACATTATTAATAAGATTAGTTTCGTAAAATACACATCTAATTAAAAAAGAATTAAAGAGTATCTGTCGCGACTTAAGCCCGCCGTGAATGGCTACCATACTTACCCCCGTTGGGAGAACCATATAACTCAAATATCCAATTCAACAATTAGCCAAAAATTAGACAACTAATCCGTTTTTCATTACGAAGACCAATAATTCGATGACTAAATCAAAATAATAATGCGAAAATACGAAACCTAAACAATCTCCTAGAATCTTAAAATCATTGTACCAAACACTAATAACTGTCAACAAAGAGTAAAACCCCAAAAACAAGAGTAATGTCTAAGTATGAAACAATGAACAAGAAACTAAATGAAGAACTCATGGCAGTCCGAAAAATGTAGCTCACCCTTGAGTTTGAACACTATCTGAATCACAGTTGAGGTCTTGAAACAGTCGCGAGAATATGCTCTACACTCAATAAAAAGAAGAGCACGAGTAGTATCAGTACTCAAGAAACAACAGTGCACTGATAGGGATTGTAGGGGGGTGCGGATAGTGCGGATAACTTATGTTTGTTGAAATGCTCTATCATAGCATTCCTTAGTTATTTGTTTTAACCTTATTAATTCTTCTATATTATTTTTAAGGTATACTATATGTTCTATATTTTTAGTTTTTATGTAGTCAAGTAGATTCTTGTTCAAAAGTATTTCTATCAATCTTATTTGCTCCATATCTTTTCTCCAACATTCTAAGTATTCGTAGTTTATCATTTTATCCCATTGTAGTTGTAATTTTACAAATTTCGGTGTAATAACTTATTCTAATCGTACTATTTTTGATATGTAATTTTATGTTATCTATGTCATTCATTAACATTTGTTGTTAATGTATAGTATTATATAAACTATCATTTGTAACTCCTTTTTCTAAGGTTAATTTATTCTAACTAATTTTTTTTCTAATTGTCTTTTTTCTTTTTGAAGCTGATTCCTGTAATTAATTTCTTCATATAGCCAACTTTGTTTTTCTCTAACTCTTCAAATATATTCTATCATTTTTTAATCTGTATAATATCCGTCTGAATAATAACTATCTAAATATAAGCCGTAGCTATCATTATATAAGTGTAAGTTATCTATAGAACTTAATAACTCTTCATTAAAATGAAATACGTTTTCGTATATAATTTTTCTTATATCTACTATTTCTATATCCTTAAGTATATACAAAAAAAGTATTTTAAATTTATCTATCAACTCATCAGATAAGTAAATATTCATTCTTCATATGATTCTATTTTCAAAATATTTCCTCCAATCATATACCTAACAAAATATGGTCATCTTAGATCACTATATACTAGATTATTCTTAAATAACATGTTTTTCTGTCACTATTAGCATGGTAATCTGGATACTTTTTTCCTAAACAGCGCCTCTACTCTGGTTACTCCCCTATCTCGGCTTCTTTGTCTCGCCGGTTTCACCTTTAGGATGGCATAGTTCTTGAGAATTTTTCTCCTTTTTCACTTTTCTAATAAACTTCTTAACACACTATTATTCAAATAATTCTACAATAAAGTAACTAACATGAGCTTATTTTATTGTAATACCCCGATTGTTCCTTAAGCCTAAATCCGTCTTTTGAGCGAATGGGAAGACTTTCAAAGTGATTGATGTTTAAAACGTATGGTATTTCTATAATTTATACTTTTTTCCATGTGGAGAACTGAATAAGCTTTCCATCGATACCAAATTTGCCCAAATCCGACACTCAGGTGAAGAGTTAGAGCCATTTTAGTGAGATAGTGTGCCACATGGCACTTTAGCGCGTCGCTGAGACAGCCAAAATGACAATTGTCATTTTCCAGTGAGCCTTCACGATATTTGTGCATCGCGCCAAGGCTCAATATCAGAATTGTTAAATTTCAGTTCACCAACACGATTCCACCACGTCGCGGTGACCTTCTAGGTCATGACCAAGGTGGCAAATGCGACTTCACCGCTTTGTGTCACTAAGCAGTTTCTTAATTGTCAAAATCCAGTAAAGTTCTGCAATCATAGTGCGTCGCGCCAGAGACAAAAATCGGGCTCCAATTCTAGAATTTGCTCAAGGGTATTTTGGTCTTTCCACCCGTCCTTACCCACTATATATATTCAAATAGAGAAGAAAATCCTTATTTTCCTCTTTCATCCCATCCAAAAGCTAGGGTTTCTCTCCAAAATCCCATCCAATTTTTGTCTAAACATCTCAAAATTGAGCCATAGTTTTTACAAATTAGTTCAAGATTCAAAACTTCCAAGTCAAGAACATCAAGAACCCTAACTCAAGAAGTGGGAAAAGAAGTTCCAATCAAGTTTCTTCATCTCAAAATCATAATCAGAGTATGTGGGGATTGAACAAGAATATCCTTTCATTCTTGTGCCCAAAGAATTGATTTTTACTATTGAAATTTCATGATTATGCAAATCGGGTTTATACCCAAATTACTTTATGATTGAGTTATTAGAATTGAGTTGTTCAAGATTGATATACATGACTATTTCATTGTTTTATTTCCTAAATTGAGAACTTATGCTATGAATTTTATATTGCTACTATGAATTAGAATTGATGATTTCCAAGTGATAAATGATGAGAGCCATGATTTTAAGCTTTTCCATGAGAAGTTGATTATCGAATATATATTTATTGACGTTTGAGTTTAAGAGTCAAGAATGAATCTTGTGATGCTTTTTTGAAGTTTTGACATTTGATATGAGTTAATAAGCAAGTCCACTTGATGTTGAGAAAGATTGTTTTGAGTTGAGTCAAGTTAGGAATCCAAAAATTATTTATGATTTACCGATGAGATATATTTATGATTTTGGTCTCTATGGTAGACCCTTGAGTTGATTAAGGTGTATTTCCTAACGTGTTCTAAGCTTGAGTCTAGGAGTAGTATTTAGTACTGAGTGGGAAGTGTGAGTTCAACGCATCCTACTTCTCCAAAACTACGTGCCACCGTAGGATAAAGATTAAGGGCCAAAAGTCAAGACAGTGATCACTAAAGTTAAGGTTCTACTATGATGGTAAGGATAGAACAGCCCTCTACAACATGCGTAAGACGTTGGACTCCATGTAAGCTCACATGGTTTATGTCGGTTATAAGAAACTCTCAAGTCCATAAGAGTTTACCTTTCTGGAGTCACCAAGTTACTCTAAGTCTTGAGTTGAGTATAATGATTAATGAGATTTACAATGCTTGTATTACTATTGATAATTTACAAGGAATATATTTCAGCTAATTAAAGCGAAGAGAGTCATTATTGATAGCATGCATGATTTTCTTATATATTTATGATAATGTTTATAATGTTGCATACAACCCCACATACTCGGTACATTCCCAAGTACTGATTCCTATATTCTTCTGTGTTCTATATTTCCTTGTGATGTAGGTTCGGGTGCTCAGTCTCAGCAGCGATAGTGATCTTTGAGTACCTTTATCTACATTTCGGCAGTTGGTGAGTCCTCATAGTTCGAGGACCTATGTCCCTGATTTTGCCTTGTTAGTAGATGGTTGTTTCTTTTCAGTTCAGTATGAGTCAGTGGGGGATCTGTCCCAATGGATCCTCAGTCTTATGTAGTAGAGGCTTTTGTCAGATGAGAGTACCAGTATGTACAAAAATTTTAGTCTTTCATTTGTACAGGCCAGTATTTCTTCATAAGTAAGTATGTTCAAATTCATGACATGATTATTCTTCCCTATTTTAGCATAATTAGCATTATAGTGAGTTCTGAAAGTGATGACAGGCTTAGAGGGTTAGCTTGACACCATGTGTGGCCTTAAGCATCGTGTGACATCTCAGCATAGGTATGTGGGGCGTTACAAGCTTGGTATCAGATCTTAAGGTTCAAAGAGTCCTAGGGAGTCTGACAAGGCGTATTACATAGAGTCTTGATCATCGGTGTATAGCGCGCCACATCTATGAGCAAGAATCTATGAGACGTTTTAGGAAATATTTGTTCCTTCTTTCAAAAGTCCATCGTGCTTATGACTATTTTTCTCTATTATTAATTTGTGCTCTTTTATGACATATAATGCCTCCTCATAGAGCTCATAAAAACAATGAACGACCTCAACCTATTGATCTTTTAGGTAAGATAGTGTTTACACAGAATTCCGAGCATTTTTTCAGGCTCTAGCCTAGGCGGTTACCGTAAATGCTCAGACCCATGCTCAGGTTACAGTTCTACCTTCGCACAAAAGTAATTTAGCAGTGGCCTGGGTTCATGATTTCATACAGATAAATCCGCCAGAGTTTTATGGGTCAAAGACAGGTGAGGACCCGTAGATATATCTTGATGAGGTGAAAAAGATCACCCAAATTATGCATGGAACGGAGGAAGAGAGTGTGAAGCTAGATTCCTATCACTTGAAAGATATTGCCTATGATTGGGTGGAGATGTGAAGGAAGAGTAGAGGGGAGGATGCGGCTCCTATGATTTTGAAGTTATTCCAAGACGCGTTCTTAGATGGATTCTTCCCCCCAGAGCTAAGGGAAGCAAAATTAGAAGAATTTATGAACTTGAGACAGTGCTCCATGACAGTTAGGGAGTATTGTCTTAAGTTCAATCAGTTATCTAAGTATGCTTCCGATATGATAGCTGATTCTAGAACCAGTATGAGTAAGTTTTTGGCTGGTGTGTCAAGTTATGTCGTGAAAGAGTGTAGATCCGCTATGCTTAATAGGGATATGGATCTTTCTAGATTAATGATACATGTTCAACAAATTGAAGCGGATAAGGTGAAAGAGAGAGAGAGTAAAGGGGAATAAGAGAGTTAGATCAGACCAGCAGGGGTATAGTTAGATTAGATTTTTTGGAGGGATCCGCCCTCAGTTCTAGAGCCGTTCTTTTGTGCCAGTGCCTTTATCAGCTAGTGCTCCCGCATCCAGAATCAGATAGAAACAGGGTAATAAGCTTTTTGTGTCCAGGTCTCAGGACAATGTGAGTAGTAGACCTATCTATCCCTCGTGTGGTAAGTGTGGTATGATGCATCCCGGAGAGTGTATGGCTGAACAGAGAGGTTGTTTTGGTTGTGGAAAGTTGGGCCATAGGCTTAGAGATTACCCGTATGCCAGACAAGGGATTCACGATATTTGCCCTCAGAGTCAGGCCATTAGTGCTCCAGCCCCTTTAGCTCGTCCTGCTCCTCCTCAGGGTGCCTCGTCTAGTACTACTGGCGGTCCCAAAATCACTTTTGTGCTATAACACCCCGCCAGGAGTACGAGGATTTACCAGATGTTGTTACTGGTATGCTCCGTGTATTTCATTTTGATGTGTATGTGTTGATGGACCCTGGGTCAAGTCTTTTTTATGTAACTCCATTGGTGGCTGTGAATTTTGAGATCGGTGCTAAAAAGATTCCTGATCCTTTTCTAGTTTTACCCGAGCAGGTGAATCTGTTGTTGCTAAGCAAGTGTATAAGAAATGTCCTATCACCGTCCTTAACAGAGTCATATTTGCAAATTTGATTCAGCTTGACATGGTTGATTTTGACTTTATTCTAGGTATGGATTGGCTTCACTCTTGTTATGCGTCTATAGACTGTCGTACCCGTGTAGTCAAGTTTCAGTTTCCCAACGAGCCAGTTTTTGAGTAGTCCAGAAATTCTGTAGCTCCCAAGAGTCATTTTATATCCTACCTTAAAGTTAGGAATTTGATATCCAAGGGTTGTATCTATTATTTGGTTCGAGTTAAAGACACTAAGTTCGAGACTCCAACTATTCAGTCTATTAGCATTGTCAATGAATTTCTTGATATTTTTATGGAAGATCTCCCAGGGGTACCTCCCGATAGAGAGGTAAAATTTTGAATTGATCTTCTTCCCGATACGCAGCCTATTTCTTTTCCTCCGTATCATATGGCCCCTGTAGAACTTATGGAATTGAAAAAACAACTCAAATATCTTCTTGATAAGGGTGTCATAAGGTTCAGTATGTTTCCTTGGGGAGCACCCGTTCTGTTCATATGAAATAAAGATGGTTCATTGCGTATGTGCATTGACTATCGTCAACTCAACAAGGTCACAGTAAAAAACAAATATCCTCTTCCTAGAATTGATGACCTATTTGATTAGCTACAAGGTGCCAACTATTTCTCAAAAATATATTTGAGATCCAGCCATCACCAACTTAAGGTTAGAGAGTGTGGTATTCCAAAGACGGTTTTTCGCACCCGTTATGGTCATTTTGAGTTCCTGGTTATATCTTCGGGCTAACTAATACCCCAATAGCTTTTATGGACCTCATGAATTGGGTGTTCAGATAGTACTTGGATATGTTTGTTATTGTGTTCATAGATGATATTCTTGTGTACTCCCGAAGTAAGAACGACCATGCAAATCATCTCTGAATCGTCTTGCAAACCCTTAGAGATTATCAGTTACTTGCCAAGTTTAGCAAGTGTGAATTTTGGCTAAGGTCAGTTTCCTTTCTGGGTCATATTATTTCTTATGAAGGTATTCAAGTTGATCCTCAAAAGGTAGAAGCTGTGAGAAATTGGCCTAGACCTATCTCTCTATTTGATATTAGGAGTTTCTTGGATCTAGCTGGCTACTACCGTTGTTTTGTCGAAGGTTTCTCTTCCATTGCTGCACCTTTGACCCAGTTAGCCCAAAAGAAAGTTAAATTCTAGTGGTCATATTCTTGCGAGAAGAGTTTTCAAGAGTTGAAGGCTCGACTCACTTCAGCCCCTGTGTTTACCCTTTCTAATAGTGTAGATGATTTTGTGGTGTATTGTGATGCCTCTAGAGTTGGTTTGAGTTGCGTATTGATACAGAAAGGTAAGGTTATAGCCTATGCCTCTAGGCAGTTTAAATCGTATGATAAGAATTACCCGACCTATGATCTCGAATTAGCTGCAGTGGTTTTTTCTTTAAAAATCTGGAGACACTACTTATACGGTGTTTATACTGATGTCTTTACGGATCACAAGAGTTTGAAGTATGTGTTTACTCAGAGAGAGTTAAACCTGTGACAGATACGATGGTTAGAATTATTGAAGGATTATGATATGAGTGTGTTCTATCACCCGAACAAGGCCAATGTAGTGGCAGATGCCCTTAGCAGATCGTCCATGGGTAATGTAGCGCATAAAGAGGAAGGCAAGAAGGAGTTAGCCCGCAAAGTGCATCATTTGGCTAGGTTAGGTGTTAGATTTCTTGATTCAGCTGAGGGTAATGTTTGGGTTCAAAGTAGATCCGAATCTTCTCTAGTTTCAGAAGTAAAGGAGAAGAAGGATATGTATTCTCGTTTGGTCGAACTGAAAGAGTCAGTTAAAAACCAAAAGGTGGAGATTTTCTCCCAAGGGGGATATGGCAGATTAAGGCTTCAAAATAGATTATGTGTTCCTGATGTTGATAACTTGAGACAGAGGATTATGGCTGAAGCGCATGGCGCGCGATATTCTATTCATCCCGGTGCTACCAAGATGTACCGCGATTTGCGGGAAATTTATTAGTGGAATGGTATGAAGAAGGATATAGCGAAGTTTGTAGAGAAGTGTGCAACTTTCCAACAACTGAAGATAGAGCACCAGAGACTCGGTGGTATGATGCGAGAATTTGGCATTCCTACTTGGAAGTGGGAGGAAGTGAATATGGATTTCGTGAACGATTTACCTCTCTCTCATCATCATCATAATTCTATTGGGTCGTTGTAGATAGGTTGATTAAGTCAACACATTTCCTGCCAGTACATACATCTTTCACCGCTGAGGACTATGCTAAGCTGTATATCCAGGAGTTAGTCAGGTTGCATGGAGTTCCGTTTTCTATCATCTCCGATAGAGGTACTCAATTTACTTCTTAGTTTCAGAGAGCTTTTCAGAAGGGTCTTGGCACCCAAGTTCGTCTTACCTTCGCTTTTCATCCACAGACAGACGGTCAGGCTGAGAGGACTATCTAGACTTTAGAGGATATGTTGAGGGCATGTGTTCTTGATTTCAAATGAAGTTGGGATGAGCATTTTCCATTGATTGAATTTGCGTATAACAATAGTTTTCATGCTAGCATTGGAATGGCTCCATTTGAGGCTTTATATGGAAGGCGATGTAGATCACCCATAGGTTGGTTTGAAGTGGGTGAGGCTGCTGTGATTGGACCTGATGCTGTGTTCGAGCCCATGGAGAAAATTAAGTTGATTTGGGAAAGGTTGAAGACAACCCAGAGTCTTCATAAGTCGCATGCAAATGTGAGAAGAAGATCTCTTGAGTTTTAAGTTGATGATTTGGTGTACTTGAAAATTTCGCCCATGAAAGGGGTGAAAAGATTTAGAAAGAAAGGGAAACTTAGTCCCCGATATGTTGGCCCTTACAGAGTTTTGCATCGTGTTGGGAAAACAACTTATGAGATCGAGTTGTCTGCAGAGTTGTCAGCTGTCCACCCTGTCTTTCACATTTTTACGCTCAAGAAGCACATTGGTGATTCTGTTGTAGTTGATCAGTCAGGAAACTTTGATGTTAGGGACAACCTTTCTTATAATGAGATGAATTCACCTATTTTCTTATATCTTCTTCCTAAATTAGAAAATACTATTCTTATTTTTAATCCTTCATGATTTTCATATGTTTTTTCATCTATTATAAATTCTTCCTTGTTCATTTTATCTACTTGATAGTGTATAGATCATGTTGATAGATGTATTTTAGATTATCTATTTGTGATTCTAAATATAATATTTTTTGTTTTTGTGCTTTTATTGATTTTTGGCATACTCCAACAATCATGTTATATTGTAGTCTTTCTTTTCTTAGTTTTAATTCTTTTCGTTTTTCAGATATTATTTGTTTTTGTTCTTTAAATGTTTGTGATTTTGTTATGTTATTTATCAGTATTTATAATATTTTGGTGAATTTCTAAATTTAGTTCTATTGTAATATGCATTCCTTAAGTAAATACATACAACTTCTCGTTTTCTAAATAACATAGCTCTGATACCAATTGTAGGGGGTGCGGATAACTTATGTTTGTTGAAATGCTATGTCCAAAATGAGTAACATGAACAAGTAACCTAACTTAATAAAGCAAGAACAACCATGAACACCTACCATGTAACCTTACTTCAAATTTATAATACTTAACCTTATTCAATAACATTATAGAGTTCAGTCAATAAAAGTTGACATGGACAACAAGTCAAGTCAAGACCATAACTACCAATAAGACTCCAAGTCAACAAATCATATCTCAATCAATATATCAACCATGTCTCAATTACACAAGTAAGTAGATAATATAGAGTCATGCCTAAATTTATAATTAAACTCAGACCACTCAAGGATACATTCTAACAACAATAATGACAATAATCATGAATCTTGGTTTATATCAAGAACAAGATATAGCAAGTCAATACATAAGTCTGGGTTACTCAAGGAACCAAATATAACAAGTCATTATGTAAGTCTGGTTCACTTAAGAAACTAATATAGCGATTATGAACATAATCTTTAGTTCACTCAAGGAACTGTCACACTCACCTGTACCTTATATAGACATACTAAGGGTCTTATGATTTTTCACTATCCATGACCTATAGGGGACCAACTCCTGTCCATGTACAAAAAATTTCAGACATAATTAAGTGTCTACCAATCTTATATCAACCAGTCCTGTTAAGATGTCCAAATACTAATGCATCCCACAATAATGACAGATATAATAATAATCAATCATAAGCACTCATCCAATTGTTATTTTGTCTGCTTTCATACCAGTACATGTTGTTTATGCACTGACGTCTTAGGCACTGCGTTTTATTAATGCAGGCTTAAATCCTTAGGATAGTAGACGTCTACATTAGGCCCTATTTTCATTTTCAACTGATATTTTGGTGAGCTCCTACTCTCTCTGGAGCTGGTCTATGTCTAGTATTTTTTTATTATATGTACAGTCCTCTAGTGGAGTATGACGGGCCTTATGTCAACTCGTCACTTCTATTATAGTGTGTTAAACTGACTAAAGGTTTCATGGACATCATGTAGTATGATATTGCACAGTTTTGTTAATGCATTTCCCTCGTGTATAGATAACAGAAATGACACTTGTAAGAACTAACAAGATTTCTAAATAACTTCATGCGATTAACACTTAGGATATCAAACAGTCATTCACTTTCCTTGAACATGAATTAAAACAAGCAATACAAAGGAATAATTAATGTGCACACATAAAACAAGTTGGGTTCAACTATATTAAACTATCACCTACCTCAGTCGAAGCCTGAAATGCTCTAGCAAACTTGAATTTTTCATTTTCTTGCAACCTCAGCTTGATTATGGTATGAAATAAAAATATGACACATAATCAACTAAATGACCTATAATATTAAGGATTATAACCTAATCCCGAACCTCAAGGCCAATTTCATGATCACTTCTTCTATTCTAAGATTTTTCTACCATAATTCCACCTTAATCCTATCAATTTCCTGATTAAAATAGTAATTATCAACATGCAAGAGCAAATTAACAATCTTTAATTAAAAACCAAGGATTTTCTACCCAATTCACTTAATTGCTCCAGAAAATCAACAAGGTTAAGTCAATTCATCCTTGAAAATTCAAAAAATAACAATTTCTAGTAGTTTATGATCAAACTGTGAGTTGATGGAAGAAATTTTGATGAAAAATTGATGAAAATCACCCAAAATTGCCTAAGCCCTTTTTAGAATGAGTTAAGAAATAATAAATTATTTTGTGACAATTTCTACATAAATTCATATGTATCCCGCTATAGCGGCCCTATCCACCATGATGACCTTGCTATAGTAGAATACGCCCACTATAATGGGATTGACCAATGTTGACTCTCACTATATCAGAACTATCATCATGGCAGACTGCCACCTGTTATAGCAAGTGTAGAGAGGCAGAAACTCGATATTGCTTCCAATTTTACCTTTTTCACAAAGCACCCTCAAACTATGCGATTTTGGACTTATCCCTTTGCATCAAGTTCGTTATTTGAAATTCTACTTATTCGAATTCACTTTTAAAAAATCTCACGAATTATTTATCATCTTAGCTAACATAAAAACATGCTATATCATTTAATATTTACCCAATAAATTTTCATATTATCCTAGACCTTACCTCGCTCGAATTTCATCCAAGACTAGACCTACCTAATATTTTTAACTCCCAATTTTGAAAAATCTTAGCTTGAATTTTTGTATGTTATACCTACCCATATTGATAGAAAGGGTCGTTACAGTGTTAGATCAGCAAGAACCAAGTAATATGAAATGAGGTAATATTTATTATTGTGTAATTTGATTATTTTATCCCTTCTCGTAGTTGCTTAGTGGTATTTTGAGGCATGAGAATGATTTACACGGTTTCCAATATATTTCAGTGTGATTTGTACATATTTTTGATATTTGGTAGTTTGAAAGGCCTTATAGTTGACTTTTGTTAACATTTATTGATCTATGCATCAGATGGAAAAATAGACTGCACTAGCAGACCCAAAATGTTGAAATTAGGTTGATAACATGGTCGGTGTGGTTTTTGGCTTTTATACCTCATTTTGACCTTTGATTCGGTAAGTTGTGAATTGGGTTTCGGGGGTCAACTTTTTAAAAACAATATTGTTTTTAAAAAAATTAATATCTCCATTACCCCTCTAGGTGGGATTACACTGCCTGAATTAACTATCGTGTGGATAAGAAAAGGTAGTAGTCATATTTGAATACATAGAACAACTGCAACCTCGAATAGACTCCAACTACCGCCTGAATCAACTATCGTGTGGTGCACTCATACCTGAATCTGCATCGAAAGGGCGCAAGAATGATGAGTACTGTCCACTTGTACTCAGTAGGTATAATACTCGAATAGTAGCTATATTATACATGAACTAGGACAAATCTAAGTGTTTCTCCTATTTACTTCTAAAATCTATAACATACACTCGGAGCATATCCTCGAGAACCTGAATAGTTTCCTCCAACTGCCCATTGGTCTGAGGGTGGAAGGATGTGGTAAGATCCACCTAAGTACTCAACTTCTCCTAAAAATCTCTCCAAAGGCTAAAAGTTAATACCAAACCATGATCTGAAATGATAGATATAGCCACACCATGCAAACAGACAACCTCACGAACATAGATACGCGCCAACCTCTCGGCACTATAGGATATCTGAATAAGAATGAAATGTGCCAATTTGGTCAACCAATCCAGAATGACCCAAATACCATTAGAACTATAGGATGTGCAAGGAAAACCACTAACAAAGTACATGGTAATCCGCTCCTAATTTTTACTAGTCAATAGGCAACCTTAGAATCAAGCGACCAGACCTCTGATGCTCGGCTTTCACTTGCTGACAACATAGGCAACGAGCTACAAAATCTGCCACATCACTCATCATGCCACTCCAGTAATAATAATGCCTAAAATCTCTATACATCTTAGTCGTACCCCGGTGAATAGAATATCTAGAGTTGTGAACCTCGTAAAACATCAACTGAATTAAACTACCAACCCACAAAATATAAATACATCTATAGAATCTCAAAATACCCTCAGAATCTATGGTATCTCTCTTGGACTCACCACTCAACACCTAATTACAGCTGATGCAAGGTGTCATGTCCTCGAACTAATGACCCCAAATCTACTCAAATAAGGTAGACCTCACCTCAACACTTTCAAGAATCCTCCCGGAGTCTAAAATATCCAGCCGTGACTATAAATTAG
>NC_061116.1:48755010-48785985 GCF_002878395.1 Capsicum annuum
AATTAGCTAAGGACTGGATGTCCCATGCCAACATCCTTTGAGAAACTAAAATAAAAGCCAAAAAATCAATACTCACCGTCTTTCGGATCAAGGCATCCACTACTATGTTTGCCTTGCTCGAATGATACAAAATAGAGATGTCCTAATCCTTAAGCAACTCTATCCATCTACGTTGCCTAGAATTAAGCTCTCTCTAGGTCATAAGATAATAGAGACTGCGATGATCCATAAAGATCTCACAATACACGCCATAAGGATAATGTTTATAAATCTTAATCGCAAAAACTAATGCCGCCAACTCCATATCATAAGTGGGATGGTTTTTCTCATTCACCTTTAGTTGCACCAATGCATAAGTAATAACTCAAACCTACTATATGAACACATAATCAAAACCAACACCAAAGGTGTCATAATATTATGATGATTTTCTCACCCTCGACAGGAAGAGCCAATAAAGGAGTTGAAGTGAAAAATCCCTTGAGCTTCTGAAAGATAGACTCACACTCCTCGGACCACCTAAAAGGAATCTCCTTCCTATTTAATATAGTCATCAATGTTGCGATAGTAGCAAACCTTCATAAAATACCTATAGCTACCGGCCAAACCAATAAAGCTACAAACCTTTGATGGAGATGTAGGCCTGGCCCAATCATGAATAGCCTCAATATTTATAGGGTCTACCATAATCCCATCTTTATACACCAAATGTCGTAGGAATGTTATTGACTCAAGCTAGAATACACACTTAGAGAATTTGGCAAAAATGCCTTTGATCTCTCAAAGTCTAGAGAAAAATCCTTAAATGTTGCATATGCTCCTCTCTACTCCTAGAATACACATAGATGTCATCGATGAACACAATCAAGAAGGAATCCAAATATCACCTGATCACACAATCATCAAATCCATGAATGTTGTTGGGGCATTAGTCAACCTAAAAGACATCACCAAGAACTTATAATGACCATTATGGGTCCTAAAGGTTGTCTTTGGGATATCCTCAGACTGAATCCTCAATCTATGGTAACCGGACCTCAAGTCAATCTTAGAGAACACTATTACTATTGCTCTCTGAAGATGTCAAATAAATCATCAAGGTGAGGCATAGGATATTGGTTCTTCATTGTCACCTTATTAAGCTATATGTAGTCAATACATATACGCAGGGAATCATCCTTCTTCTTTACGAATAAGGTAGAGGCACCCCAAGGATACCTTCTTGATTTAATAAAACTCTTTCGCAAAATATACTAAAGCTAAGAATTTATCTCCTTAGGATTAGAAGGATCGATATAAAAAGGTTCCATAGAAATAAGTTGGTTGCCCTGCTCAAGATCAATAATAAACTCAATATCGCAGTCATGAGGAAAACTAGGTATCAATAAAGAAAACATCAGCAAACTTACAAACTATAGAATAGAGTCAAGTGACTATCTCTCCACACTAACATCACAAATATAAGTAAGATAAGACTTGTAACCCCTTTAAATAGGCCTCCTAGCCTAAAAATAAAAAATAATCCATATTGTCTTGCAACCCTTTGAAATATGTCTCCTAGCCTGAATAGAGTCAGCAACTGGGGGTTTGTCGAGCATAGCTAACTTAACGATCTCTGTAAAATAATCCAAGGCTACATAATAGTGGAATAACCAAGCCCATGCCTAGAATCACATCTAAATCCACCATATCTAAGACAGTAAGATCAGCCTAAGTATGAAACTCTCAAACAGTCACAACATATGATTTATAAACCAAACCCACTACAAAAAAATCACCCACATGAATAGATGCACATAATGGCACAAACAAGCAATCCAAGATAACTCTAACTACAAGTCATAATAAGCAAAATCATAATAATAAGTGGATCCCAAATCAAATAAAGAAAAAGTCTTGATGGAATACTAAAATCATACTTGTGAGAATAAGATTCGAAGAATCAACCTCGAGTCTAGAAGGTAGGGCATACAATTGACCACGTCTTCCACCTGGTTGGGCTCTTAATTGATCTTTTATACTACCTGTTTGAGGACCTCTATGAGCATTGTAGATACTACCCCAAAGACTATGCATACCATATCTTGATGGGGGATGAACTACCCTAATAAATAGAATACTCTAAGCTAAAGTAACCATCGTTATATGACTAGGGCAATCTCTTAAGAAATGGATAAAGGCCCCTCAACAATAATATACCCCTGACACTGCACTCAACCTAAAATATCTAACTGACCCAGATTAGCCATCATGGCTATAATACAAAAAAGATGAAACCCTTAAAGGCTAATCATTTTTCTATCTGGGATGATCACAGTAACTAGACTGCCTTCCATCGGTGATCTAAAGTACAGTATGAATGGGCTTACCCTAAGAACTACTCCCTCTAAACTGTGAGCCATTACGACTCTAATAGAAACTACTCTTATATTGTGGCCTCTTATCACTGTACCTTTGGGCCTCATGATGTATCTCCTCAAAAACTTGAGCATGATTAGAAACCTTAACAAAAGATCTATTATCAGAAACCAAACTTGGTGTATCCATACGTAGATGGAGTCTCAATCCCAGAATAAAGCATCAAACCCTCTCATACTCGGTAGTTAGAATAAATATGGCATGCCTAGACAACTCATGAAATTGAGCCTCATACTCCACAATAGTCATGGAGCCTTGCTCCTACCTTAAGAACTGTTCTCTCAATGAATCCCTAAAAATACGAGGCATATACTTCTCCAAGAAGACTTAGAGAATTGAGTCCCATGTCAATAGGGAAGATCCAGCAGTCCTAGAATCAAGATGAACTCTGCATAAATATTAAGCTACCAAATCCAACTGGAAAAAAGAATAATCCATACCACAAGTCTCGACTAGGCCAAAATTATGGAGCATATCCTCGTAAGTAATTAAGAACTCATAAGCATCCTTACTTGGTGCACCAGAAAACCTAGGCAGAGCTAATCTCAAGAACCTACAAAACATTTTATTTTCCTTAATAGACATAGCAAGTCATACAATTATTGGCTGCGTAACTATCAGCTGAGCAACCATCGGTGCAGGAGAAACCTCAAATATAGGAGCCATAGCTATAGGTTATGCCCTCACCTCAGTATCACTATATTATACACACCGTACACCATCATATGGTTCACCACCAACTAATCCCAAGAGTTGAACCAATGCATCTCAAAGTAATAAAGAAGAAATAAACCTAGTGAAGCTTGGGTTTGTCCCTAGCCCACCGCTGGCTGGGGTAGAATAATCTCTAGATCAGGAGAAGGAATAAGGTCAAGTGTAATACCTCGTATTAGTCTTAACTCAATTCATATCATAGTGCATGAATAATAGGCTTAGAACCTAAAAATTTAGCTAAGTGTTGGGGACTTAGTTTTATTTTTGACCTCTTAACTTCGATAATTTTTAAAGTGACCTTCCCGACCCTGAGATGTAAGTTTTTGAGTTAATTTATGTTCAGGGGTGTAAGGAGTATGTCTTGAGGAAGTTTCAAATTTTTTGGATGAGAATTGAGGCATATTTGAATTTCATTTCAAGAACCTCACCGCAATTGCATCGCATCATAGTAGGTATAGCGATGAGGGGTTTATCGTATCATGGGGATGCTTAATTTAACATTCCAGTTATGAATTTAAATCCCATAGGGATAGTCTTGTCTTTTCCCATCGCCCTAATCCGGAATAATACGAGATTAACCTTCAGTTAAGGCATTATATGCCCAAATTCCTCAATTTTTCTCTAAACCAAACCCTAACCGTTCCCTAAGTTCATCAAGTTCAAGCATCTTTCCTTCAAGAAAAGCAAGAAATTGTTCTTCCCAATCCAAGAACATTCAAGAAAAGTAAATCCTCTTTTAAGATTAAAGCTTTAAGGTATGTGTGATGTTAATCCATGAGCCGTTTTTCACCCAATGGAGTCCAAGAAACCTTTTTTATGTTTTAAATTCTGAATTACATGTTTATGATGAATTATCTCCATGAAGCTTTTATGAATTTTGATTTTACATTATGTTGACATGTGTTTTAGTTGGAATTAGTCTTTACACAATTGGAACATGAAATTTCCATGTTAAATCCCTAATTTATTGTTTTGTGTTGTAAGTATGGTATTTTTACATGCTTTACCCTTTCCCATGTTTAAGATCATGACCCCACATGTGTTTGATAAAATGCTTAAGTGTTGAATTTTGAACAAAGATTCCCTACTCTGGCTTCAAAGCTTTTATGCATCCTTACTTTTATTTCCATTCAGTATTAGGGGTTATGAATAGCTAAAACTTAGTTGTTTACATAGTTTTAGTATTTTAGAATTATTTCAGTTAAACCATGAGCATAACTAATTTCTCAGTTGTTATAACTATAATGAGCACTATCAGAATTCATAATCAGTTAAACTTAGCTTAGTCCAGAAACCAGTGTCAGTTCAGTTGGGAGTAGGATTTTGCATCGAGCAAACCCAGGGATGGGGGCACACCTGCCAGTAGAGGGTGTAACCTTTAGTAGTAGTCCTTGAGTTCCAGAATTAAGTAGCCAACATAGGTTGGATATATCAACCTTCCAGTTGAGGGTTGATAAAGTGTTTACCTGCCAGTTGAGGGTAGTACATATCTTATTAGAGCACCTACAAGATGAAGGTGAATCTTTTATTTTTTAGTACCCGTGGCATGGTACTAACACCCTTCCAACTGGGGTTTCAGGTTGGACTCCAATCAGCTCAAAGTGGGGCATGTCGTTAGATGATACCTCCCACAGTTTTAGTTCAGTATTCAGTATGCATTTTAGTTCAGCTTTTCTTGACCATAGCATATAGATTTTTAGATATTTAGTTACCATATTTCAGCATTTCAGTTTTACAAATTATTTCAAAAACATATTATATGCTTGGTCTTGTATTCTCAGTATTTCTATTTTCATGTATACTTAAGTTATCTCATGTTACTCAGCCAATCATAATTTCAAGCTTACTCAAGTTATCTCATGTTACTCAGCTAGTCATCATTTCACGCATACTTAAGTTATCTCATGTTACTCAGCCAGTCATCATTTCATGCATACTCAAGTTATCTCATGTTACTCAACTAGTCATCATTTCATGGATACTCAGTTATCTCATGCTACTTAGCTAGTCATTATTTCATGCACAGTTAACCTTGTATTTCAGCATAACCTTATCTCATATACTAGTACATTTAAAGTACTGGCTGTATACTTTTTTGTGCTATGATGTCTTATATCATAGGTTCAGATGCTCAGGCTCCTGAACACGTGTATATAGTTTAGCCTATCAGCACCAGTAGTTGTGGTGAGTCCTTATATATCGAGGACATGGTGGTTTATTTCAGTTTAATTTAGTATTTCAGTACTTTCTTTTATTTCAGCCATTAAGGGCATCATATACTATATAACTAGTCTCTTTCCTCTTAGCAACTCAACGGTACTACTAACAATGCATAACATATAATAACCTTAGAAGATAATGCAACCCCATATCACCTTGGGCATACTTCTTCACCATACATACAACATCATACTTAATTATGAAATAAAATGGACTCAAACTCTTACATATACTGTTCAAGCCTACTAGATCACTTCCATATAACTAGCATCACTAACTAAGAAATTATTACATCCACCTTGATGACTATTAACGATTCAAAATTAATGTCTAGTGCTAAACATGATTCAACAACCCACCTTACATACAATTCTCCCTTGGAGGCTATAAAATAAAACATCAAGAAACACTAGTCCACTAGAACTTCATAATAATAGTAATCGGCCAAAATCATATGACCTATCTCATTATAATCCATTAGCACATACTGCTTCTACACATTACTACTATTTACCCTTCTATACACCTAAATTGATGGTACTCAATCACCAAATACTTTATTAATATCTTATACTTTTTAATCACAATAAAGATCATCAATAACTCCTTCCGTACTTCAAGCAAACTGCAATTCTCCTTAACTAATAACTCCTTCTCTACCTTCCACTAAACTAGCACACAAGGACATATCACTTTAACAAAACTAGACTCATGCCTAAGTTTATCTCTATAGTTTCTATCAATCGTCATCCCACTTTCTTGCCACTACTCTTCTATACCCATACTTCAAAACTATAATAAGGTTCTAGTATTCATAAATCATAACACTAAAGTTCATAATAACCCTCCAATGCCCACTTAATTTAATAGTCTAACTTCATACTATCCCCTCTCATTAGCACTTTATGTATTGAAAAGGGCTAATGGGCAATCTGAATACATATCTAATTCTATCTCAACTGAATAACTCATAGCGATAAGGACATAACTTTCAACGTGAGAGACTTATGACATACTAGTGAGCTCCTCTCAAGCCCTTGGTGTATTTCTAAGAGTTCTGCTAGCAAATCTGAGCGCATTATCTAGGGAAAAAATTGAAACTGGCTAATCGTGTTATCTCAAGAATAAGTCATGGTTGAAGACTTTTGGGGTAACACACGAGTAGATAGGATTTTTTGAAAAAATAACTTTACAGCACGATCTAGAGTATGAAAGGAGGGAAACTTTTCTTAAGTGCCTTGTAGCCTCTCGAAGAAAAGTACAGACGTCTCCATACTATTATACAAGACTCTACTAGATATGATTTCACAAACACCCTAGGACACTTGAACCTTGTGCTCTTATACAAAGTTTGTAACACCCTAAAAAATGTCCCGAGATCTCATACAATGCTTAGGACCACAAGTGATCCCAAGCTAACCCTTTTTAGGTATAACTCATAAGCAACTGAATAAAATACATAAATCTAAATAAAATAATCGGAAGATGACTCTTTTCCGAATTTGATCAATACAGAACTAAATTAAAATGATTACAACTCTATTTTTACAAAACAATATTGGAATCAAATACATTAACTCTACTGACTGTCTATGAAGCCTCTACTAGTATTGACTTTAGGTAGCTGGGACATGTGCCCCAACTCTCCCTAATAAATATGATTGAATGAATAAAAATAAAATAATGCTCAAACTACATGTCTGAATCAAGCCCTTGAATCAAGAGGACTCGTCACCTACTGACTGGAAGCAGCAAACTTTCTGAATGTGGTATGCATGCTACAACTGAACTGATACCTGCATTAAGAAACAATGTAGCACATAGACATGTATGTGGATAAGTACTTTGAGTATGTACTAAGTATATGGGGGTGAATGCATAAGTAAAACATCACCTCATCATCATAATTTGTAGAACAATGCATGCTAAATGTAAATGACTCACATAAGCTAGAACAACTGAAATACTAAACTCATGAATAATAAATCAATCATACTTTATAAATCTAGTGATTCATAACATTTAGTTTTAAAAGCTATACTCATATTCTGTCTGTAAATCATACTATCTAAGTGTAGAAAGAGCTCACTTATGAAATCTAAAATCTAAAAGATGAAGTCTATAATTGTTATCTTTTTGTAAAGCATAATCTGAGTAAACTTTGTGAGCCTTTACACTTAGTTTGCTAAAAACTTTTCTATAAATCTTTTCTATTAGGATTTACTATTAGGAAAACAGTTCTGCAAGTGAAAATACTTTATCTGAAGCTTCTTTGTAAGGAAAACACTTTATCTTAAGGGTTTAGAAATCTGAAAACTTATTCTGCATGGGAGATTCTTCTAACCGACATAAACCATGTGAGCATTCATGGAGTCCAATGTTCTTGTCCCCCTAAGAAGGAATCCTCATATTGGGGAGAGGAGTCATACTCTTGCAAGAGAGTATAACCTATCTAAGTGATCACATATCTATCATCCAAGTAGAAGCGAAAACAATCTAAATCCTACGTTGGCACGTAGTTCTGGGGTATGGAACCATAGTACGTACCCATCTTGGTGCTAAATACTACTCCCAGTAAATTTGTATGCTTGTTCTGATAGAAATCCACTTCTAAAATAGTATAATTATTTATAATAAAAATCTACTGTATAGCTGCAAAGCTAAATCTGTAAAGTGAATTTCATATCTATTCTTGAGACCAAAAGGTCAAATCTTTATCAATAATCTGAAAAGAGTCTAGTCATAAAGTGCTCATAGCATAATCAAACTTAAAATAACTATCTTTAATTAGGGCTTAGTGACCCATGTATCAAATTCATGTTACAACATCATAATATTCATGCTTGGTAATGTAAACATTTATAAATCAACTTAAAATTTGGAAATTTCTGCAATATGCATGAAAATATGAACATAGACATGAAATTCAACTTCTAAATCCCTTGAAATCTCATAGGATACAAACAACTTTGTATCAATCTACTGGACTCTACTAGGCACTTAGCTTTTGTGCCAACAACATTGGAGAATGTAGGCTTTGAAACTAATTTATCAAAATCTAATTTCTAAGGTGATGATGATACTTACCATAATAATTAGTAGGTAAGACAACCCTTATCCACACAGCTAGTAAAGGACTAACAAGAAAAGGGAAAGCAAAGCCAAATAAAAGAGAAAGAAGATAATAAAAAAGTAAATGCATCCCCAAAATCTGGTGAAGTCAGTACAAGAGCTTCTAATACAACAGGAGTATAAAGTGAAATATAAAGTAAATATGTACAAATCCATCTCTAAAATACAAAAATAGAGATCATTATGGAAATAAGAGTGAGAGAAGGAACAATTGTAATACCCCATACCTTTTCTAGATAAAATCCATCCCAAGAATGTTAAAAAATCACTTCTAAAATGGATGATAGTTATTTCATGTGAAATTTCCTAGATTTGGACTTTTCATGGTGTGAGAAATTGATTAAGCTTTCCATCGATACCAAATTCGCCCAATTCTAACACTCGGTGAAAGAGTTATGGCACTTTTAGGTTGGCAGTGTATCACCTGGACCCTTAGCGCATCACGAAGATGAGCAAATTCACATTTGTCGATTTCCAGTGGCCCTCCACGATAGTGGTACGTCTCAGAGAGGGCCAAATCCCCAATTATCCGATTCCAATGAAGGTCCACGATAGTGGAACGTCGCATCGAGTTTCCAGGTCCCATCCAAGGTGGCAACGCTATACCTCTGCGTTGCGCCACCAAGCATTTTCCCAGTTGGCATTTTCCAGTGGCTTGGCGCGATAGTGGCGCGTCGCACCAAGACCAAAAATTGGGACCCCAATTTATTTTTCCAATTTTATTTAGGAGTTAAAAGAGGGTATTTTGGACTTTTCCCCAACCCTCAATCTGTCGAAACACATGATTAAAGCCTTTTAATAGCATTATATGCTAAGTTTGATCAAAATTACTCTCATCCAAAACCTTAGGCTTCAACATTCATCTCCAAGAAACTCAAGATTCCACCATCCTTTTTCTAGATTATTTCAAGATTTAACATCCCTAGACCAAGAGCTTCAATAATCTTCATTCAAGAGTACAAATAGTATCTAAAAAAGCAAGGTTATTCATTTAGTTCATTATCTAAGATATGTGGGGTTTCAACAAGGACATTCCTTTTGTCCTTGTGCCCAAAATTATGTTTTAAAGAAAATTTCTTATGTTTGAGATTGGGTTTATACCCAAAAGTGTCTTATTGATGGTTTTGAGAATGATATCATTGAATTACGAAATCCACGTTTGTTTTGAGTAAAAGAATGCTTCTTTATGATTTTGAATACCACGAGTATGTTATGAGATATTGATTTCAGATTTTTTATTGAGTTTAAGCATATATTTGTGATTCTTGATTTTAGTATTTTGATATGGTTAAAATGTTTTTAAGAAAACCTATTGAGCATGATGATTTACTATAAAATTTCATGAGTTTGAGACATGGGTTATTAGACCCTAATTTGAGCATTATATTTCAAGAACTTGTGCTTTGAGCACCCTGAGATTAGTATATTTTGAGTTGAATAAAAAGTATTTGATCTTCGGATCCCCAATTGAGTTTTGGAATCCACTTTTCAGAGTTTATTTCAGATTACAGATATATATAGTTGGTTTACATTATAAACCATGAGATTATATTTAAAATTGGATTTCCAATGAGATGAGCGTAGCAAATAAAAAGGGAGTAGTATTTAGTACCTAGTTGAGTATGTTTCTAAGGTTTCATACCCCAGAACTACGTGTCACTGTATGATTGAGATTAAAGTGCCCACAGAGGCAGAGATAGTGATCACTTAAGCCTAGGTTATACTCCCTTGCAAGAGTATGACACCTCTCCCCAATGTGAGGTTTCCTCCTTAGGAGGATGAGACGTTGAACTTCATGTAGCCCGCATAGTTTATGTCGGTTAAGAGAACCTCCCTGCTAGTATAAAATAATGAATGACTTTTCAGATAAAGTATTTTTCTTAATGTTTTAATGCTTATAAACTACAGATTCTAGAATAGAAAAGCTTTTAGAGACTAAGTGTTATGACTCACAATAATTAGATTGCATGTTTTGGTATTCATGCTTTATACTTTTAGATTTCAGATATCTCAAGCCTATGTGAGTCATTTACATTTAGCATGCATTGTGTTATAAACTTAGCTGATATTGTTTACTTGTTGCATACACCCCTATATACTCAGTACATCCTGAAAGTACTGATCCACTTATATGTCTATGTGCTACATTGTCTCATAATGTAGATTCAGGTGCTCAGTCTCGGCAGCATGAGTGATTTTTGAGTACTTGATCTATATCCCTGCAGCTAGTGAGTCCTCATAATTTATGGACTTAGTATTCAGATTTCTAGTCTCATTAGTAGATGTTTTCTTTCATTATCCATTCTAGATATTTTGAGTCAGCTGGGGCCTGTCCCATGGCTCTCCAGATTCAGTCATTAGAGGCTTGTCGGACTACTAGTTTCAGTTGTAGACTATGAGTCAGCATTCAAATTTTCTTTTCAGTATTGCTTTACTTAGACTTGAGAGATTAAGATATTTTAGATAAGTATTCCACAGTTGTTATGATTTTATAATTATATTTCCTTACTTTTAGATTTAGAGTTAGTAGGAAGCAGTCAGGGTTACCTCAGGACTACTCGTAGTTCGGAGCACCGTGTGGCGTCCCGAGAACTAAATTTCAGGGCGTTACAACAACTCTAAACTTTAAGTGCTCACCCTAAATCGTTGATGTATGTCTTCTCCGCATTATGCACACATCAATGATGAAAACTGATAGTATAATTTGTTGGTGGTAGAAGTATAGTATGAGTACCAAATATCAGGTACTTAATAAGCATCGACTGACTAAGCTCCAAAATAATGCAAGTACAAATAACACGTTAAAGCATGAATTTAAACTGTAAGCAACTAAACATAAAACTTGTAATGGAAAAATAAAGGAAAACTTTCAGATACTACCACTAAATAGAGATGAAGCATGGTTCCATAAATAGCTAGTCCATATACGATAGTATAATGAAGAAAGGTATATAAAATATACAATATTAGTAGGAAAAAGGGAATGATATACAAATAATATCTAGAGTATAAGGAATAAAAAACCACTTTATATAGACAAGCCAACTTGAAGGTAAAACTTTGTGGGAGCTAGTTTAACGTCACAAAAGTTATAAACAACAAGGGTGAAAACTCTAGTCAAATCAGGGTCTCTAACAAAAAATGTGAATTCTTCGAAGGGGACCTAACAATTATAAATCTTACCATAATAATGAGAAAGGGAATAGAAACATATCAATAACCTGGGTTACTAGTCCAAACTAGCCTACCACGAACCATACTATAATAACCAATAATAATGTAACTAGCTAGCCTGAATGACCAATAACCCCAATCAGGCCCTCATAAGCCCAGATAGACACAAACAAGAAATCATCAAATATACAACCATAACTTATTTCAATATAGTCCCTAATAAGACTGATAGACACAAGTGTCAAACAATTATCCATATGGCAGGAAATGTATATTAATGAATGAATGCCAAGATAATCTACCAAAATCAATAAATCAAGGGACATAAAATGCCAAGTGTATACACCTCCTCCAGCTTAGTATCTTGCAAAGATAAGACCTAAAGATACCATTCTTCTTTGATACTGTGGCACATCGGATGGAAGGTCCCATAGGGACTCGGGATATATGTATATGCTACCTGGTCCTAAACTAGGACTTCCATAATCCATCATAACAAATCTCCTCCATTATGTACTGGAAAGAAGTACGAGTATAATATTTGCTAAAACTTGAACCAAGGCTAGATTAGTATAAATTTGTAAATCCATTGTTCGAGATCGAGTTTGGGATCTAAAATAGTGGAATAATATAAAAAGGGTCGGAATCTCCCTCAACCCAAGTGAGTAAATATTGGTAAAAGAGAGTGGATAAATGGTGGACCAAAATCAGCCTTGGTTTAATTTCCAAAGTGCTATATTTAATTTAAAATATCATAATTCAATAATAAGGGCGGTATAACTTTTGGTTTAAAAGAAACAATTTTTAAGGTTATGATAAAAGGGAATAAATCCCTATTTAGAAAATAACAGTAAAACCAAGGTTTTAATTGAAATCGTACCTAAATAAGTATGAATACATCTAAATGTATGCATTCCATCACCAGGATTCAAATAATACAATCATAAGTGTCTAAACATATATAAAATAGAACCATATCCTTTAAAATAATAGAGTACTAACATGATATCCAACTGGTATTGTAACCACGACCTTGAGCTTAACAATATATAAATTAAAAGGATCCAGGTAGTATAATTTGTTATACTAAGGCAAAAAAGGGTCATAAGCTACTTGAAAGATCTACCCGAGATATATAATCCATTTCAATAAGTAATATGGTAGGTCTTTTACTAAAGAATCCTTAATATAAATCTATGGTTAAACAAGTCTATAATTTAGTGTAATAGAGGTATACAACCACAACAAGTATTATAGGCTAATTATTGAGATACGTTTCTATTTTAAATTCACTAAATAAGTCAAGTTATGGTAAAACTAGGTATAAACCTATCCTATAACCCCTACCTAGCATGAAATCTATAAAATACACTATCCTAAGAGAAGAGTAGATTGTAGCCTACCTCGTAGTTGAACAACAATCTTAAACCATCCACAAACCTTCTCATCTAAACTCTATGATCTTTGAAGGACTTCACACTATTGAAATCATAATCTACATACTAATAAGAGTAAAACAAGACCCATATTGCAATATAAAAATTTGGGTAGAAAAATTGGTCAAGGATAGGCCTGTGGGGCCCGCTAATAAAATTTCAAAACTTAATCCATCGCAAGGTCCCTCGAAAAAATGCATGCTTAAAATATCAACACAACCAGAGCATAAATCAAGGATCAAATCGGGCTTGAGAGATAATGAAAATAAGAGGGAAAACAAGAATTAAACAAAGAATTTATGCCAAACACTTATGAAGAAATTAATGGAAAATTATTACCTCAACATTCTCTACATATTTACAACTTTAATTTGTCGATTACCACCTGTTCTGAAGCTCACACTACCATTAATGGAAGTTTGTGGACTTAGAAAATGGGAGAAAATAGGGGACACAATAATATATAGGCACACGAGTTACTTATCATGATTCCGAGGATCCTAGGCCGAGATCACATAGCATAGAAAATTAGTTCATCGCCAACATGAGAAATGAAATGCAAATGTGATGAACAATAGGAGAAGGACATCTAAATTCAATGAAGGCTTCACAAATATGAAGAGGAGAATGGATCAGGATAGATTGACACTTTCTCATAAACATAGTGGGTGGCTCTTGATCTCACAAATTAGTGACCTACCCAAGTATACCATTTGAGTCAAAGTGTTCTACTGCTAGTACACTTTCCTCTTGAAAAGGCAAACCAAAATGAACTTTATTTGCAATGAAAATAACAATTACTAAACTAAAAATCGAAATAAAGAATTAAAAATCGACAATCCACATCACACACTAAATGAAATATGAAGCACCATATATCAAAATATTACAACCTTAATAAAAAGTATCTGAATGTCAAATCCATAGACTAAAAAAATGTCAAAGATTCAAAAATATAAAAGAATATATCAAATGATCCAAACACCATGAGCTAAATATTATAGATCCAATGAAATGAAAAACGCCATCCCCAACTAAATGTATGCATTTTCCTCAATGCAATAAGACTAAATAAATTAAGGAGAGTAAGAGTGAGGATCCCTCTACATGTAGCTAAGATAGAGGTATTAACTGGATCACAAAAATGGAAATTGTATGGGCATCAATGCCTAAATCTAGTACAAGATCGAAAGTCTCCAAGGAAGCAAGTGAGTTGGAGGTCCCAATGTGTGTTATCTCATGGAAAAATCTCTCCAAAGTGGTAACAAGTATGGTATCCTCTATATCCTACCTATCAACTTGCATAACTACCTCAATCTAAACATGGATGCTAATCTAACCATGCTCCTCAAAGGAAACCTCGACCTCAACACTATTAACCTTATCATCAGAAGCACAATCATCCTCATCAGCCTTCTTATCCTTAACCACAAGGTTAGTAGCATCAATATGAATAGGAACTAGAGGTGGTATCCCAAACGGAGCTATCACAAATGTGTAGTATCAAGGAACCAAACCTCATCGATATACTTCCAAAGTGAATTCAACCTATCGTGCTTCTTTTTCATAGTCTAAGGCATATTAAGTTGTGATGTAATACTTAACTCATCTAACCTATTTTGAAAATATTGAATCATCTCACAAAACCCTTACATCTCCTTATACACTAGATCTAAGATAGATTTCACCTTAGAAGCAATCATCTCAAGTATGTCCCTCTTAAGTTTAACTAACCTATCATCTCTTAAGTAAGCTAACTGCCCATCTTAATAATGTCAGACTTAGTCAAAAGAGGCCTTAAAGAATTTGAAGCAGTAGAAGGATAAGGAGTGGGACCTAGGTCTAGATGGCTATGTTAATGTACTCGATGGAAAAAATAGAAGAATAAGAGTAGGAACTGACCCAAAGAGGGTAGAATAAGAATCAATAGTGGGTTAGTTGGAACCACTATCAATGGAACCAAACTCACCAATTGAGGAGACTTCCCTCTTGGGCTTTCTTCGTCTTCATTTCATCAATAAGCGTAATTTTAGTAATTTATATGGTAAAGATGGGGGTATACTCATAATACTTTATTTTGAAGAAAGAAACCTTTGCAAGATAGCACAACTTTGTGATCAAGCACATAATATTAAGAGAGGTCTATTTTTGTTCTTCCCGACAAGTAATATTTGGGACAATGAGCGACCTCAAATTCAATGCCTCTTTTGTAATAATGAAGTCTACAATCAACTCCCCAAGCCTCACTAAAATGGAAAATCTTTTAGAGGTCAATAGGTTGCTATAAATAAAGCTCAACCAATACTAAGCTTCTAAGTAAATATCTACTTTTTGGATTTGAACATTTAGTGAAAGCCATAGAGGCATAACATTAATTAGTAATAGGGCTAACCAAGCCTGCATATCCTCCTCCAAGTCCTTAAATCTAGAATAAAAATGATAGATATTAACTGACTTACACCTCAAGACTTTATTAATGGTCGTCTCATCACACATAATATCTACACCCCTCATCCTAACAACATCCATCTGCTCTTGAGTCCCTCTTTTCCTCTTATTTGGAAAAGTTTCCAATAGGAAATGTTAATCTCTCTCACCCACTTCTCAACATAAGTATTTAGGGGCTCAGTATACACCTCGATGTCTTGATCGTTCAAAGATACAAGTCCTTATAACACCTTGAATTTTTTGGTAAATTTTTGAACTGTTCTACATTTTTTACTACGCTGGAAACTAAGGAAATTTTGTTTTCAACTATTTGTAAAATTAAATTCTTGAGTGTGGGGAATGCTGTGGATATAGGTTAAAGGTCGTTAAGTCAAGTGCCCTATATGATCGATTATTTATCAATATGATTTATGTTTATTTAAATAGGCACTATGTAGTCTATACGACTTATTGGGAGAAGAGGATGTGAGCTACGTGACTATACAAGTAAGGCAGTAGATCCACCAAGTCTATTTGAACAGCCATGTGACCTAGACTCCAGCTGTGCAATCGATATTTTTCCAATTTATTTTAGTTTTCTCTTGGTTTTATGTTATAAGAGGGGTATTTTGTCATTTAACATCCCCAAACTTATTTTTAAATCCCTAATACATCCCCAAAATATCATATTCATTTCAAACCTCTCAACTATTTTCTCTCTCGATATGCAAGAACTCAAGAAAAGGATTTTTAAATCTCAAGGCTCCGAATCTCCCAAGCTCAAAAATTTCTCCAAGAATCAAGATTTTAACTAAGAAATCTTCTACTTTAAGGTATGTAAAGATTCAACAAGGATAATTCTTTCATCCCTATGCCCAAACTCTCATGTTTCTAAGTTTTGTAAATATGTAGTATTTTGTTAGGGTTTAACCCCAAAGCTTTTAATTCAAATTCTCTTGTTTCATTTGTGACTTTTCCTATGTACTTGATATTATATATGAGCTCAAATAGTTTAATTATATTCTATTTACATTTTTTCAAACCTTTGTTTATGATTTGATGGAATGTTCATGGAATCCAAATAAATTGGTATTGAATCTTTGGATATTGCAAGAATTACAGGCCCTTAGTATTATTTTAAGATTTAACACATAAATTGAAAATTAGTTCTTGCCTTTGACAAGATTTAATAACCCAAATTTTGAGCAAGTTCATGACATGAATATGAATTTACAAGTATTTTATGTTATTAATATGGTTTAGTATAACTTAGCATGATTTAACATGAGCAAGCATGAATTTCAAGCATGTGTATGATGTAAGTTTAGTTTACGTAAAAATTTTATATTTTTTGCATAAGTTATGAAACTTGGTGGTTTTACCAGAAAAATTACATTAAATATACAAGATGATATGAATTTTGAGATTTAGCATAAACTACATGAGTTTGACATAATTTGACCTTATGGTCTTAGTTGACCAAAACCCCATGATTTTTAAGTATAACATTCATGATTATTATGAGAGTCGGGTATGTCACCAATACTTATGCATTTTGACATCGAGATATACCATCAATGATCTACGAAATAGTAAAGAAGCATGACCAATTTTCAGTATGTCTGAACTACAATCATTAGATTACTTTAAAATTTATTTTATGCTTCTTTCTATGATGAATTTTATCTATTATTAGCTATAGTGTAGTTTTTAGGAGTAGTATCTAGAATCAAGTTTGTGAGGGTTTAGTATATCCTAGTCTTAGACACTACGTGCCATCATAGGTATAATATTATGTTTTGCCCTAAGTGGGCCTATGAGTGATCAGGCTAAAATTAAGGCTTTATACCACTGCAAGGTATATTTTATCCTTTCAATGAGTCACATTTTGGACTCCATATTTCTCATATGGTTTATGTCAGTTAACAAAATCTCCAACGAAAAGACAAGATTTGAACAAAGCATGTAATGACACTGCATTATGCTTTCTAATTTACTTCATGTTTAACATGAGTCATTCTTACTTATTAGTATTCCCAAGTATTATGCATAATATTTAAACTAGTATGATTGGTTCACTATGTAGGTATTCATATTTTCTTATCATGTCAACTCTTAGTATGTTTTAGTCATTCATGTACAATTATGAACTATCTATTCTTGTCAATATATACTTTATGCATGATTTATTACATCCATTTTACTTTTGAATTGCATGTGCATTCCTTAATTCATAATTTATTTATCAAGTGGCTAAATAGTTTAATAATGTAGATACCAGTTCTAGCTCACAAAATCATGGTCAAGCAAATCATAGCTTTTAGCCAGCAGGTTATGGGTTCCTTTTATTTGAGGACCTACGTGAGTTTGTAGTTTTAGTATTTTATTTTTATTCATATGTATTGATTAGGGATTTATATGGGTCATGTCTCATCTACCTACCGTTTATATTAAAAGAGACTTGATAGATAGTCAGTAAGAGTTTATGAATTTAGTTCCAGTTTTCTTTTTGCATAATCAGTGTTGTAAACTTTTACAGAAATTTATTGAAATAGCTTATCTTATGATGATGCTTATACTAAGTCATTTTAGCTCTTATATATGTTTAATTAATTTCTGATGCATTATGTCAGTACCATGTGTTTGCTTGAGATCACTTGTAGTTCTAAACATTGTTACATCTAGGGGTAGTCTTAGGGTGTTACAACCTTGTTATTAGAGTATATTTCAAGTGTCTTAGGGTATCTATGAAGCCATTTCTAGTAGTATCTTACAGAATGGCATGGTTATATTTGTACTTTTGTTTGAAAGGATGTAGGGGCATTCAGGAAATATTTTTCTTCTTTCATACTCTAAATCATGCAGTAGAGTTGTTCCCTAAGAAATATATGCACATCTGAGCATAGCTCTATCTTTGCTAACTGTACTTCACTTTTAAGGTGATAGAAATAGTCATACTTAAATCTCTACCAATAAATTTTTCTCAAGTAGAGCCTATGGATAGGTATGAGGCGATGCAAATGTCATGACCTGAGACTACCCCTAGTCGTAACATGGTGCTCAAAGTCACTAGTGAACCCAAGCTAACCCATGATCTAGCACAAGTTGTAAATGCTTAGAAAAGGTAACAAAATACTGTGAAGAAGTTGTTTAAAGGTATCTGATAATCAAAATAATATTCAAAAGTAATTGAAGAACATCACAGAAAAATGTGTTTAACTATCTTATTGTCTGAAAGACACTAAACCTAATGAGTTGTTGGGATAGGTCCCCAAATAACTCTGATTGACTGAAATAGCAAAATGTAAAATTATTGGGATAAATAACTAATAAAATAACTAGTCATCGACTGCTGAGGACTCACCAATGCTGTAGTTGAGTGGCATAGGAATGAACTAAGTACCAATGTGGGTTTAGGTTATTAAGGGGTGGAAATTACCATAGAATCCCTGTTTAAAAAGTGCAAAAATTTTTTGTTTCCAGTCATTACGATTCACCCCACGACTCATCACATCTAGTTACAGGTCGTGGCCTGAGTCGTAACCTGAGGTCCTGGGATCTTGGGTCTATTCTATTATGACTATGGAAACCTTCTAAATGACTTGTTATGACTGACTACGAGTCATTGGGTAGAGTCGCAGTCTAAGTCTTTGCTTTTAGATCACTTATTGTTCAGGTTATGGCTCCACACAATGACTCATAATGTTTAATTATGAGTTGTATGTTGGACTAATTACATTGGAATAAATTCCTAATCATACACTATTATGACTACGAGTCCTTCCTAATGACTCGTAGTGACTAATTGTGAGTCATGAAGTCACTAGATAAAATCTTAAGGTACTTTATATCATGACTATGACTACTTGTAATGACTTGTAATGTTTGATTATGGGTCGTTGCATAAGCCATAGCCATTGGCGGCTGATTGATACTTAAGGGAAAATTTGCATAAATTTTTTCCATGATGTAGGATCAAGGAGAGACTTGCGACATAGGATAGATAACTTTGTGGCCTATCATTTAAGGGGTATAGAGCTTGAAATTTTAGGGTATTACAATATCTCCTCGTTGGGACCATTCTTACTCGAATGAACCTGTCTAAATTGGAATACTAAGAAAAACTGAGATCATGCACTGTCTAGAGCTTGAAATTTTAGGGTATTATAATATCTTCCCCTTAGGATCATTCTTACTCGAATGAAATGCCTAAATTAGAATCTAAGAAAAACTGAGATCATCTACTGAATACTTATAAATGGTAGTAAAATAGGGCGAGAGGGCTACTACCAAAGAGGAATTGTGTTAGTTGGTCATGCACTTAGGATGAATTAATAATTTAATGATAACGGGAAGTTAGTAAGATTTGAAGTTAAAGTAGGTTAAGTTGGATAAGCCGTAAAGTGTATATTGTCATGATTTCTTCTTGATTGCGATATGTTGTTATATGTTTCTAACCCAGGTCGGTTGATGATTCCTACTAGTACGTGTGGTTGTACTGATACTGCACTTACTATATATCCTTTTGGGGATATAGCCATGTTGCAAGTCAATTAAAGTTTCTATAGGTATGGCAACAACAACTCTTTTTGTTCTACTCTTACATAGATGTTGTTTCTTAAGTCACTCTTTATTTATTTAGTGCTCTTATACCTGTTTAGACTAGGTTCTGGGAGGTTTTTTTATTAATTCAACAATTTAATTATTATAATAAATTTTTTATTTAAATAAAAGGTTATTACTTACTGATGCTGAAGGATTCTAAGTTATGTTCTACAATTTTAAAGGTTGGGTAGGTGCCTGTACGATATGTGATTTGGGTCACGACAGCTTCACAACCAACAAACCCACTATTAGAACTCTGTAACACTACCTGAATCGGTCTGCTATGGTAATCATGAAAACCTCTGCCTAAAGAATCCCTACCTCTAGATGAATGACCACTAAAATTGCTCTATCAATATGACCTTTTACAACTATTACCCTAAGCAGCCTAGTGAATAATCTCAATACACTAGGCATAATGCACAATACTCTGAGAAGAGCCACCTAAAGTCAATAACTAAGCCATTGCCAACTGAACAGAATTATCCAATCCCTTAATAAATATTCTGATTTTCTCGGCCTCTTTAAAGATACTAGCCATAGCATACCTAGATAAATCATGGAAATGGGACTCATATTCCATAATTCATGGAGCCCTTGTTTAAATCATCAAACTCATCCAGCTTATCCCTCAAGCTAAAGTGCACTTATATCTTAAGGAAAATCTCTATAAATTTGGTCCAAGTTAAAGGAGGATAACCCAGTGGCCTACAACCAATAAATATCTCCACTACTGTCTAAGCACATTCGTTAACTGGAAGGTAGTGTAATCAAGACCATGAGACTCAAGCAAACCAAGGTTATGCAACCTTTCCAGACAATTTATCAAGAACTCATAGATATCATAATCAATAGCACCAGTGTACTCATGAGGTTCCAACACTACAAAAAATAGGTTAAATTATGGAGGTTTATTTGTGGGGGTTATTTTAACCTCCGCAAAATTATAGTAACTACGAGGGGTAAACCACATGCCGCTATAAATTTTATATTTTCAGGGGTTTTAACCCCCGATATCCATTAAAAAATAGTAGGGTATTAATTACTCTAGTGTTGCCTATATTTTACTAAAAATTTCACTCTCAAATTTTTCCCCAAATCAATTTTTTTTTCCCAAAAAACATTTTCTAATTGCTGGCATCTTATGGTAGATGGTAAGGGCCAAATTTATTTATTTTTACAACCTCCCTATCCTATGATTTTCTAATCGATTGTACATTATTAATGAAGGTGGGAATAACAACAAGAGGAAACGTTGTAAGGGTCGCCCTTCAGATATTTACCAAATTGAATGCAAATTTGAGTGTTGAAATACATAATTTGAGGTAAGTTCTCTGGAATCAACTTGTTTGAGTGTTGAAATACATAATCTGAGTGTTTAAATACATAATTTTCAAATTCAAACTTGTTGTTCTTTGATCTTATTTCCTTTAATTTTGGTGGTAGTTGTATAGTATCTGGATTCTGATTTAATTTTTTATAGCATATAATATGATAGCAAGAATATTTTCAATGCTCTGTAGCAAGTTTAGGTTGTTCAGCTATTTTTAATTTTTAGCTTTAATTCTAGCTATTTTTGGTCTCTTTCACAATAAATTTCTCTCTGATCTCTCCCCAAAACCCGTCTTTCAATTTTTCCCCCAAATCAATTTCGTTTCCCCAATTTATTAGCACAGATTTAAAATTTCTTCATTGAAATTGTTACTGATTTCATGTCCGAAACAACCCATATCTCTCTCATTTTTCCGTCGGCCAGCTTTTGCACCTTCGTTGGCCATTGCTACTTTAGCGTCTCAGCTTTAGCACCTCTGATTGGCCATTGCTACTCCGGCTAGGTAATTGTGTGTATCTTTTCTCAAATTTTTCACCTTCTGTGGGTGTGATATACCAGGGAAGCATACAATTTTTCGATAGCGTGCAGATGAGTCAGCTTTAAGGATTTGTAGCATAAGGTACTATTGCAAGTGCTGTTGTTGGTGGAAGGTGGCAGGTGTCCCGTAGAATTAATCTGTACACCACTGTCATCACAAAAAAAGGAACAAAGGTTTGTTCCCATAGTTAATTGAGAGTTGAGAATCACAAATTCCAAGTAGTGAATGATTCAACTTTAGTTTTTTTGGTTATTTTCTTACTGTATACTCAGGTAAATTGTTGAATTTTTATCTATAAAATGCTAACTTACTCAACCAAAAAAAAAAGAGAGAATCCGATAATCCTAATTCTACTTAGGTATTTATTTGAGACCAATAGTAAAAAATATGATAGAACTACACTAGATTTGTTGAAACCATTTCCAGAATTTAATGTCAATCAACATATGATACCGTGCTTTATTAGTTTGTTTGTATCTTGCTTTAAAATTTTTATCTTGTCCACCAGAGTTAGGACCAAAGTATGTGAAACAAGTATCTGCACAACTACTTTTGCATATAGTAAATAGTAAATGACATCTTGAATCAATGAAGAAATTATGAATCCAAGTTCTTGATATTATACAGAAGAATTCTAAGAAGTTTTATAAAGAACATCTTGGAATTGTTTAAGCTCCTCTTATCTTTGCAGTAAGGTTAGTTTCTACTCCTACTGAATCTTTTGTTGGATTCAACGAGATGGTGAGTGGGACACAATGAAAGTATTTCTTGTTGAGAGGGTCAGGAGGTATTGGGAAGACTAGTTGTGCTGCTTCTCTAACAGTAAAATTTGGAAATCGTGGGCACCTGAATAGTTTGCTATTTTCACTAATCCCTTTCACTCTTTGAATGACTCTTTTGATCAGGTACCTACTGTATATTTCTCTTCTCAAAATTCTATCAAAAGAGAAATTAACGTATATAACGTTTTGTGCTTTCGGTACGATTTTATTGGAGGGACAGTTGTTCCAGTTCAAGGAGTTGATTCTCCATTATATGAACTAGAGGTATCTTGGTCATGTTATTTCTGTGTTGGTACTGAAGTAAAGTATCTACTTGTTTAGCAATAATAATCATATAATAAACTGATATTCAAATAGATAAAACTTAAGAAAATTTCATGCTTTTCCTTTTTGTAGTTCTTAGTGAAAAAAGGACTTATAGTGACACCTCATGTTGATTATTGCATTCCCAGTATAACTAGATAATAGTAAGTTTCAATAAAATCTCTCATTTGATGGTAAATTTCACTTCCTAGAAGTACATGATATCCTGATGATGAAATTCTTTATGTATTATTAAACATAATTGTCGTTCCTCTCATTTATTGTTGTGAATAGATATTCCCTATCCTCTAGTCTGTAGGTGCAGTAGCAATTAGTACACATCATATAGTAGATTCAATTTAAAGGAACATATAGTTGTGTCTGGGTAATACAACAACAACATACCCAGTAGATTCCCACTAGTGGATAATAATGAAACTAATACAATAATATAGAATTAGTAGTATGATAGCCATAATATGATTCAAAATATTAGTGTTGATGTTCCATAGACTGTAATTAGGCAATCATCTGAATTGCAGGCTGGAATGCAGATCACTCTCACAAGAATGTAGAAATCCAAACCCCTTTACAGTAACTCTAGCATAAAATCCACCCATGAGAAACTCAACTCAAAAACTTAGTTGAATTGGGAACTTTTAAGGAATGAGTACCATTAAATGACATAAAATTAGATTGTACTAGGTGGTTTAAATCCAAAAACAAATGAAGAAAATTAAAACGAGGAAGGAAATGTTAAATGCTTCATGTTAAAAGCAATGTTCTTGGATAACAGCTCTATCCTTCGAGTATGCTTCATCACAAAAGTCCAGGACTGTTTTTATCATAGTAGTAATTGGTACACATCATTTGTTCTTTTCATTTTGGTGAAAAATTAGACATTGGAAAATGATCTCTAATACTTGATTAATGTTGCCTATGTTATTATTTTGGGATATTCATCATTAATGAAGTGCAGGCAATCGATTTCTTGTCCTAAAGAATGATAATAATTCTTTCTTATCTTCTGGTTTGAGTGTATAGTATCTTAGCCTTTCCTGTCTTCCTCTGTTATAAAAAAGAAGGTAGATTCCATAGAAAATACTTTTGGTTAATTTTTAAATGAAATGCTTGGAATTCCTTTGTACATGTTGTGATAAAGTGTTCTGCATTAATGCTTCTAATCCTTCTGTTAGGTTTCTTTGTTTTGTTTTCTCATTTAGTTCTAATCTTGTTGGACTGATTATGAGATTTGGTTCATTTTGCCACTAGAAAGCAGAAAACTTGGCATTCTTATTAAATAGGAGATGGTATTATCTCCATTGCCCAAACCAAGACTCTCTCTATTTTAGTTTGACACTTAATTGATATTGTTATGTATGTGTGACAAAGTAGATGCTAGAGCTTCAGTTCACTGCTAATGTTAGAGCTTCAGTTAAGTGCTAATCATTTATTTCTGCTAATAATTTGTTTCTAATTTGACAAAGTATCTCAAGAATGATACTAGTATCTCAATGCAGTAGATTCTTGTAATACCCCGAGAATCCAAACCGATAGTAGAACCATGCTTCAAGCTCATGAGAAATAAATTATACTGATTGGGTAGTTTTATGATCAAGTTAAATGTATATTAAGGCCTCAAATACATCCTAGCTAATAGATAAATCAAAACATCCCTTACTGATTGAATTGTTGAGAAGGATATATGGTCAACTTCAAACAAGAATATCTTTTGTTATACTATGAATTTTTGAGCTCATGACCGACCAATATATAGATAATTGAATTAATTTTCCAACGATACCAATTTTTCAAAAATTTGGTATCGGAGTAAAAAGTTATGGACGTTTTACTAACAGCTGTCAGAACCGTCCAGGTACGACGACCAGGTTGACGGACCATCGATCTAGCGATGGAACATCTCCTAAACCATCGCAGCTAAGGCAGTAAGTCAATCTTTGGGCTAAGGTGCGACGGACAGGTTGATGGACCATCGAACTTGCGATGGACCATCATCAAAGTCATCGCTACTAAGGTAGTGAATTCCTATTCTAGTCCACATGCGATGGTCAAAAGGATGGACCATTGAGCCAACGACGAACTATCGCACGAAGTGTCGCAAATTCCTTTCAGCAATTTAAAGCCATTTTTAAAAGGGTATTTGGGTCTTTTTCCACCCGTTTTAACCCCTAATTATCTATACAATAGCTCTTAACTTCATTATTCATTCATAACATCCAATTAAGGTTTCTCTCAAAGTTCAATCCCCAAGAACAAGAAACCCTAGGTGCTTAATTACAAATCAAGAATTCAAGCTTTCCTCCACAAATCTTTAAGAAATCATCTACCCAGGTATGTCAAGTGTTCATTCATGGATTCCTTCATCCATGAAGCCTAAGAATCCAATTTTAAATTATAAATTATGATGTTTATGTTGTGGATTGATTACAATCATGTTGATGTTGTGTATCATACCCAAGTTGGAATCGTTAAATGTGTTTTCATTAATTTATGCTAGCCAGTGGATTGAAATCTACTAAATTGTATTGATTTATTCAACCATGATGAATTAATTTAATGTCCAAGACTAAGCTTATAGTTATGCATGCAAGATGTTTGATAAAATGCCTAAGAAACATGCCTTATGACTCAATTGTGACCAAAATGATGAACCTATGTTTCACCCTTAAGTTCAAATGACTCCCAAGTTATTGTTATGCTTTGTGGTGGATTGATGTAATGCTCATGAGATTAGGCTTATGAAATTATGACATGTTTACATGCACTTCTATTCATGTGTGGGCTTGTGTCATAAAAATACTTCATGAATATTCCCAATGATTGTACTATGAATTGTTGACTATGGTCATGTGTCAAGAAGTGTCATGTCTTGTAAGTTTTATGCTATCGAGTCCTGGGGGTACTTGTACCCGACAATTTAGTTTTGTACCTAAAGCTAGTGTCATGTTTTCAAGATATTCACAGTCAAGCTAGGTTTAGTAGAATTCAGTCAGTCTCACGACTCAGAAAAACTCAGTAATCTTAGAAATCTCAGTAATCTTAGTCAGTTATCAGATCTTAGTAATACTCCGTTAGTTAACAGAACTCAGTAAACTCAGTCCAATCAGTTTAGTATAAGTAATTCAGTGCCTAATTAGATAGGAGTAGGATTCAGCACCGCGTGAGCCCAAGGATGGGAACTCACCTGTGAGTAGAGGGTGTGATTCTTAGAAGAAATCCTTGCACTCCAAAACTACGTAGCTAGAGTAGGTTGAGATATCTAACCTGTTAGATGAGGGTTGATGAGGTGGCTTAACCTATTAAATAAAGGTCCCACTGTTCTTCTTAGAGTACCTGTTAGATGAGGGATTACTCAAAACTTGTCCTTACCAGTGGTGCGGTATTGATACCCTTCCAATTGGGGTCACAGATTAGACCCCAACTCAGCTATAATGCTTTATTTGGGGCATGTCTATTAGATGACTGCTTCTCATAGTTACAGTCTTAGTCTCAGTCTCAATTATAGAACTCAGATAGTTCAACAGAATTTAGGACTGACAGATACAGTCACCCAGTTCATTATGGAACTCAACTAGTTCCATCAGTAATAGGACTGTTAGACACAGTTATTTAGATAATAGTATATCAGATATACAAAACTTATGTTATCAGTATGCATATTCAGTGATGTCATGATCTCAGTCATAGTTCACGTATTCATGAATGTATTTTCACGTTCATCTTATTCAGTCAGTTAGTATTGTTTATGCATATAAAACCTTTGCATTCAGCCTTCCTCACTTGCATACCAGTATATTCAATCGTATAAATGCATTTGCAGTATGGTTTTTTATACCATAGGTTCAGAAGCACGAGTTCCAGAGCATCCTTAGTAGATCAGCCGTTCAACAAACAAACTAGCAGTGAGTCCTCATCATTCGAAGATGTTATTATTTGACTATTTCATTCTTTCAGTACTTGGTTTATTTTAGTTGTTGGAGTTAGTTGGGGACATATCCCATCAACTCCTTATTCAGATGGTTTAGAGGCTTTCAAACTAGCATGTTTAGATAGTTATTTTAGTTATTTTGGTATTGATATACCATTTCTCCAGATGTTACCTTTTATCAAATTTTTGAACCTTATGGCCTTTAAACCTTTTATTCCATATTTATACAGTATGTTATGCAGTGCTTAGTTACAGATGTCAATCATAGGTTAGCTTGTGGTCCTTCGGGGTCATGAGCACTGTATGGCATTTGAGGTACAAGATTTGGGGTATTACAAACTTGGTATCAGAGCCTAAGTTTCAATAGTGTCCTAGGAAGTCTAAAAGCCGCATCTTGTAGAGTCTTATGCATGGGTGTGTTGTATGCCAAATTTATGTACAGGAGGCTATAAGATGTTTTAGGAACTGTTTCCCTTCATTCAGTATTCATATCATGCCAGTGAGCATTAGCTCAAATATAACTCTCAGTGTAATCTATTTCTCCCTTTTATTTATAGATCATGCCTCCCAAAAGGGCTGACGAAAGGAGAACCGGGAATTAGTTAGCACCACAGCTCGTCCAGGCAGATTCCCTAGATGAGTATGTCATTCATGGTGAATTCAAAACCGACTCTGTTACTTTATCTTACTCAATAGTAGCTCAGAGCAACTAGCAAGTTGTTGTCTCACCTAGGCATATGATTCATGCTCAGTAGAGTGAGGTAGGGAAATGTAGGGAGAAATAAAGAAAGAAAGAAAATAAGAGAGCTAGAACAGGAAGCTTCAATTTCAATCATCCTAAGTAAGAGGGTGGGAATCATTCTCAGTTCTACCAAAAGTCCTCAGTTCCAACTCTACCCTCAGTCAGTGTGCCAGTACCTAAGTTCAGAAATGATAATAGTGATGGGGCGCCAGGCTCTAAGTCTCAGGTGAATATAGCATTTTCCCAAACTAATCCTCTTTGCCAGACTTGCGGTAAGAGCCACAAGGGTATTTGCAGATGTAACACCCCGAATCTAGTACCCAAAATGTTACACGGTGATGATGACCCCAAAGGACTACAAGATAACCCATAACTGATATTTGTACACTGCATAATATAACATAATAATGCGGAAACATGCAATGAAAGGCCATAAGGTTCAATCTAAAATATGACATGAATAGTATAATATCTGTGCGGGGTAGTAAAATACCCAAAACAAAAATGGAAATACTAAAGTCTAAAAAGTGATAGTCTAGAAAGCCTCTAACATGATTGAACTATCTGAGTAAGGAGTTGATGGGACATGTCCCCAACTAACTACAACTAATAAAGTTATTAATGAGATAATATAGAAATAATCATGTCTTTGAAGGATGAGGACTCACTTCTAACTCTGACCGCTGAGGATGGAATCTACAGCAGATCTAGGAATCGACTGCTAATAATATGACATAACTAATATTACTGATAATTAATAACACGAGTGACTGTAGTTGATAGTCTTGAATTTGATGGAACTATCTGAGTTCCATACTGTATCTGAGTTGACTATATCTGGCAGTCCTGAAGTCTGAAGAACTATCTGAGTTCTTTTACTGAGACTGGTACTGAAACTGTGGGAGGTAGTTATTAAACTGACATGCCCATAATACACCATTATGGCTGAGTTGGGGTCCAATTTGTAACCCTAATTAGAAGGTTATCCATACTGCGCCACCAATAAGGACAAACTGTATGTGACCTTTATCTGATAGTGTCCCCAAAAGAGAATGGTAGGGCCTTTATCTGATAGTGCTTATCCACCTCATCAACCCTCATCAGATAGTGTTGATGTCTCAACCTATGTTGTCTACATAGTTCTAGAATGCAAGGATGACTTCTAAGGATCACACCCCCATCTGATAGTGTGTGTCCCTATCCTTGGGTTCACTTGGTGATAATTCCTACTCCCATCTGATTAGACTCTGGACATGATTAACTAAACTAAACTGAACGTGGAATGAGTTACTAAATTCCATTGATTGAAGGAATACTACTGATATTTCACAACTGACTAAGTTCATGAGATCATGGAGATTTCCTAAGTTATAAGACTGTCTAAAGTCTAAGGATTCATAGGTTGACTGAGAGTATCATGAAAACATGACATAGCTCTAGGCACACAACTAATATTTTGGGTACAAGTACCCCCGGGACTTGATAGAAGGAAACTGACAAAGCATGCTTACTGGAACACATGATAATCACCATAATCCATAATTTATTTATTGAAGCATTTAATCAGGCAGGTGATAAGCATAAACTTGTACATACATGGGGATTTCATGATATCATACTAGTTGGGCACTTTCCTTCATCTAGGCATTTAATCAAACACATGATAGGCATAGTATGTGTAGAAAACATTATACAATAATTAAACATCATGGTTCAATTTTAATTCCACCATTCAATGGTTTAATCATAGGTTTACATGAACCTACATGTATACTAATCAATTCCACATGAAATTTATGACCAAACATGGATAAAAATTCAATTAGTTATTATCAACATGAACACTAGCAACTCAACATGAAATACATAAAGAAAATCCATAAACTTGAACTTAGAAAAGGGATTCTTGGGCTTCATGGACGAAAGGAGTCCATAAATACATACTATGCATACCTGGTTTAAGGTTCTTGATGTTCTTGAACTTGAAAAATTGAAAATATCTTAGTTCTTCAAGAAAATTGGATTTTTGTTCTTGGAGATTAATGTTAGAGAGAAACCCTAACATTTGTTGTGAAGTAATAATGAACCAAATAGCTGAAATCGGATATAATTGGATATATATGTAGGTGGGTGGTAAATGACCAAAATACCCTTTTAAAAACATCTTTAATTTGATAAGTCGGTACCTGCAACGATTCTTGTGATGGTCCATTGCTAGGGCGATGGTCCATCATTTCGACCATCTTACATGGACCAAGAAAATAGCTTACTGCCTAAGTAACGATGGTCCATCGCAAGTTCGACGGTCCGTCAACCTGCCCGTCACACCTTTTCCAGAAGGTGGCCTTACTGTTTCCCTTATGATGGCCTGCTTGATGGTCTGTCGCTAGTCCAACGGTACGTCGGCCTCACCATCGCACCTAGGTGATTTTACTACCTTCTGTATTTTGGCCATAACTTTCTCCTCCGATGTCGAATTTTGATAAAATTGGCATTGATGGAAAGATTATTCAATTTTCCATGTGATAGAAAGTGAAAATATTAAGAATATGACATTACAAAAAAGATTCATATTCCAAAGCAAGTTCTAACATTCTTAAGATGATTTCAAGCTTGGAAAAAGGCACGGGTATTACAGCAGAGCTGGCAGTGAGGTATGTTTTGGATATTGTAAACCTATCCACAGAGTTAGAGAATGTCCCTATTCAGGATTTTAGGGTCAGTAGAATCGTTCCTCAGTTCAGTTCTGTCGCCCGAATCAGTAGGGTGCCACTTCCAGCGCAACCAATGGGCAGCGCCCAAACCAACTCTATGCTCTCCAGTCCTGAAATGATCAGGAAAATTCTCTTGAGGTGGTCACTGGTATGTTAAATCTCTTTCATTTTCATGTTTACGGTTTGCTAGATCCAAGAGTTTTTTCTGTCTTTTATTACTCCTTATATAGCATTTGATTTTGAAGTCGGTCCATAAATTCTAAAAGAGCCCTTTTTAGTCTCTACTCTAGTGGGTAAATCCATCATAGCCCAATGGGTATACAAGAACTGTCTGGTGATGGTATCTCAGAAGGTCACTTCAGTAGACTTAGTCGAATTAGAGACGACTAATTTTGATGTCATTCTTGGCATGGAGTGGCTTTATTCCTACCATGCCATAGTCAACTGCAGAAATACAGTTGTCCAGTTTCAGTTTCGAATGGACCTAT